>NC_064810.1:102912971-103212971 GCF_023721935.1 Panthera uncia | reverse complement strand
CATAAGAGACTCTTAAATATGGAGAACAAACAGAGGGTTGCTGAAGGTGTTGTGGGAGGGGGGATGGGCTAAATGGATAAGGGGCATTAAGGAATATACTCTTGAAATCATTGTTGCACTATATGCTAATTAACTTGGATGTAAATTTAAAAAAATTAACAGGCTTAAATAGGGGTTCTACTTACCTACTCAAAGTCAGCATGTGACAAGCCAAACCCATCATCTTGCTCTCTTCTCCCTTTCTGCCTTTTGCTGAACCATGAAGTGGTAACACAATGTAATGG
This sequence comes from Panthera uncia, assembly GCF_023721935.1. Lineage (NCBI taxonomy): Eukaryota > Metazoa > Chordata > Mammalia > Carnivora > Felidae > Panthera > Panthera uncia. Next base: position 103,212,687 of record NC_064810.1, on the reverse strand, counting down.
GGAGACAGGGGATCTGGTCCAAATGTTGTGTCTGTCAGTTAGCTCCCATTTGTTCCCTGAAACTTGTCGAAGACTCCTGTTTGCAAGTAACAGATACTCAACTCAAAGTAACTTACAAATGAAAAAGAGATTATATTAGATCATCTAACAGAAACATCCAGGGGCTGATGTGCTTCAAGCACAGCTAGATACAGGGGATACAGGGAGTCAAGCATCGTCAGATATCTCTGTGCTCTTTTTCTGTAAGCTTTGCTCTACACATTTTGCTTTATTCTTGTGTGGGTTCTCCCAACATTGTTGGCCATGGGTTGGTGGGTCCCCAAAGAAAAATGAGGCTGAAACAAAAAAAAAAAAAGGAGAAATTAATGTTGGGCAAGCAAAACTACCACTATGTTAATAATAGCATCTTCCTCAAAGCCCACTTGTGGTTAGGATTGAATGGGAGAATACACGTAAAAGAGCTATGTGTAATTAGATGTTATCTCCAAAGATATTCAGACCTGTGGCCTCTTTGATGGTGCCTTTTTTTCCCCATCCCCAAATTCAGCCCTACTTGAGTCATAATGTATTTTGAAATTGTAAAAATTATTTGGTAACATTTAAGAACTAGTAACTTTCAAATAAAAACCCAGATTTCTGACTATCTTTGATAAGTAGTAAGTCCTGGCAACGATCAACTGTGTCAAGATGGGGTTCCCCCTCACAAGGAGCAAATGCTGCCCAGTCTTCCCCCAGCCTAGCCCCAGGAGACATCTGGGATCCTTTCCTGTCTTCACAGCCTGATGTCCTACCACTTTTCTCTAGGAACCTCCTGCCTTCTGCCTGGTACCCACACTTCAAGGCTTTGCCCAAAGACCTTTCCTCTTCCTTCCTACCAATCTAGATCCCATATATCCTACAAGTCTAATTAAAGTACCAGGACTCCCTCAAATCTCCTCTAAGCATTCTAGCTCTGTCTTTGAGATAAGAGCTAGATAAGAGCTTTGTCTTTGAGATAAGGACATCTTCTATGTAAGGGCATCCAGTGACAACCAGGACTGCACAGGCTGTGAGTCCCAAAGTGGCTGTGAGTGCACGGGGGAGCCACTGGCACTGTAAAACAGACAGGGATGTATATAGAGATGGCAGAGGTAGGCGATTATTCCTGAGATAGAAGATAAATAGGAATTGACCAAGCAAAAAAGTTATTGAAAAATTTATTTATCATCTACTTTGAAATAAACCTCTGTATTTATAATTCAAAATATAGGAACACACAAAATGTGCTCCTTTACTGCAACCAGCCTTTGAAGAATTATATTGATAGCACAGCTTAGTTTTAGAAGTAAAAATGTCAAGGTAGTTGGTGGTGTTCAGGGTTTACTCTGCAGCCTTAAAGGAGACTCGTGAGTAGGAATTGTGGTACAGCTGTAATAAGAAGGATGAAGAGTGATTTCCCATGACTGATGGATGAGGGCTTCTACATTTTGTTTTAATTCCCTCTTACGGTAAAATAACATTTGGAGATTGTATTTAGAGAACTAATATTAGAACAATTTAATCATCAAAGGTCTCATCGGTGTGGTCAAATGGGAGTAAATAGTGTGTGATGTAAACAGTTTCCTATGATTCAGGGAGTAATAACATGATTCCACACGTAAAAATATCCAGGGTCACAATTTAGATAATAGTGATGTGGCTGGCCTCTCATTTTTAACTTCTGAGTTAAAAAGGAAGAAAATATAGTATAATATACCTTCAACTAAGTAAAATTGTTTCCATATATGTGGACAAGGATGGTGAGACAAATATTCAAAAATTAAATTAGATTTTTTATTAAGGAAGTGAGGAGGCTTATAGGAGTTTTTAATACATATTTTAAAAGTATTTAATCTCGACACATTCTCTGTCAACTAAAAGAGGATATCCATCCACTAGGAATAAAGGAATACTGTCTTCTTAAGGAACATTGTCTGACTATAAGGAAAACTGATATGTCACTTTCCAGATACCACAGAACTTGGAAGGGAAAGGGGATGGTTTAAGTGCAAATTCACCTTGCAGATCTCACATCCGTTTGCCCAGCATTATTTGGTTCTTTAAAGGTGTCACACTGCCCCCTAGTGTTCAACAAACTACAATATAATATCTCAAATGGCTGCTACAGTTTTTTTCTATATTTCTAAATAATCAAGATGGTAATGACAGAGAGTCAGAGAGAGAGGAATGTCTTGAATATAAATTTGTGGGTATTCTATGGCTTATCATTTCATATTTTTAAAATAGCCTATAAAAATATCATGTTTTTTAAGCCCTTAATGGGCAGGTTTATGGACTTTAGGTGCCTTCAAATGGCAGAACTTGTTGGCAGGACTCTGGGAGACCCCAAACACTTCAGATGATGTAGAAATTATTAACAGTTTCCAAAAGTATGCTACTCCTAATAAAATGGGTCCCTCACTGAAGAAGCAACAGGACTACATAACCCTTGCAGAACTTTCTCTGAGATTCTGTTTAAAATCCTTAAATAAATAAGTTAAGTAACTAAGTAAGTAAGTAATTAAGTATTTTGAGCAAGCATTGTGTAATAAAACAGTAACCACATATAACCCAAGGCAGGGCCATATTCTGCTTTAATAGGGTCTGAAGTATATACATAATTTAGAGGATACTTACAAAAACCCTAAAAGATATCTACTTTTGCAATTTTATGCAAACCATGAAGAAATGCTCACAGGGTCTTAGAAGAAACTTCCGGCCCATGAAGGCTCCTGAAGCTTATGTTTCATAGCTTTGGGGGATCTTGGCCTCTTATTTCAAGATATTGTTTAGCTGCAACTTCTGGATTTTACTTTGAGCATTATAATTTAGAGCCTTAATAAATTAGGGAACATATACAAATTCAATAGCGTGGTCGCATTTTTGTGTCCTTTCTATCCTCTGGCTACTGAGAATTAATGGTCTTTAAACCATTCTAGTCAAGTGAAAATAAATCAGTTTGTTTACACAGAAACAACTTTAACCGCTTTATGTGTGGGAAGAATTACAGAAGATCAGATACTTCTAGAAGTCTAGAAGAGATAGTAATGGAATTAGTACATCTATTTAAAACTATCTTGGGGCGCCTGGGTGGCTTGGTCGGTTAAGCATCCGACTTCGGCTCAGGTCATGATCTCACGGTCTGTGAGTTCGAGCCCGCGTCGGGCTCTGGGCTGACAGCTCAGAGCCTGGAGCCTGTTTCAGATTCTGTGTCTCCCTCTCTCTCTGACCCTCCCCCGTTCATGCTCTGTCTCTGTCTCAAAAATAAATAAACGTTAAAAAAAAAAATTAAAAAAAAAAACTATCTTAAATGGCTGAATCTTGACAATTGGTCTTCATGTTAGGCATTATAATTCCCAGAAGAGGATGGATTGTGTTCACTGATCACCTATGTAAAACTACATGTTAATCTCAAAGATTAGAAACCAGTCCAAGTGGAAACAAATTACTTAGCTTTCATAAAGAAGTTTTCTGTTACCCAAAGCAGAAGATGACTTGGTTTTGATACTAATAACAGGAAATAAAAAGCTTTCTTAAAGGGTAAAATCTCAAATAGCTACCTAATCATGTGTTAATTTTTTGAGTACTATGTAACATCTTCAGATATTCTGTCTTCTCTATTTTTTTTTTAACGTTTATTTTTGAGAGACACAGAGAGTGTAAGCAGGAGAGGCGTAGAGAGAGAGGGAGACACAGAATCCAAAGCAGGCTCCAGGCTCTGAGTTGTTAGCACAGAGCCTGACACGGGGCTCAAACTCACCAACTGTGAGATCGTGACCTGAGCCGAAGTCAGACACTCAACCAACTGAGCTACCCAGATGCCCCATATCCATTTCTTTATTTACTTATTATATACCATCTGTTTCCTTCCACAGTATGTAAAAATGCATGACCCAGGGCTTTTGACTGTCTTGTCCCAGAACCGGGCCACTGCATTTGGCCATGTAGACTACACTGTGTAACACGGGATTCCCTTCATTTTGAGGTCTGTGTGAATGGCACCCCCTAGGGCTACATTGCAGTCACTGTCCAGAGCCTAGGGCTGACCTTGGCACAGAAGAGTCTCTCAAGAATGCTGTGTTAGTGAACGAGTAAGAGATATGTCAGCTTATTTATTATTCTCATTTGAAATATAGGATGAGAAATTGAAAGATTTTGGGTCCCATAAATCAAAGTACATTTATACATGCAAACTAGTTTCACTTCGATGACTTTTTTTTTTTGCTAAGATTTTTTTTGACTAAGCCTGAGAGACTGATTTAGCTTAGTCAAGTCTGTGAATGTCAAACCAGTAAAATAGAGAAACAGTACAGGTCTTCTGATTTTCTGTTACATTCTATGTGTTACATTTTCCCTGTCTCCAAAGCCAATTCCTTCAGACTCCTTGTGCTTTTCTGAGTCTGTGGGCTGTGACCAGGGAATGACAGTGCATGTGCTTTTATTTATTTATTTTTTCCCCCAGCATTCAGAGAGCCTGGCGTGAGTACGTGCAGAGGCAGGACCCTCTGGAGAAGAGGAGCCCGTCCCCATCCTCTGTGTCCTCAGAGAAGCTGAGCAGCTCTGTCAGCATGAACACCTTCTCAGACAGCAGCACACCTGTGAGTGCCATGTTTCCTTTTTATGGCCTGACTGGCCAATCATTTGATCACCAGGTCTTTGATTCCAAGAAAGGAATCTCAAGATGTGAGCAGGTGGTTCATTGATAGGAGGATCTACATTGTTTATTTGCTATATTTGAACCCATGGTGAGGGTGTTGTCATCTCAGAATGAAGACATGATTCATAAGCACTACTTCATCAAGTCTGAGAGAAATCAGTTGCATTTGACCTCAACCTAAACTTACTCATATGTGTGTTTGCATTCCTCTGTTACCAAGAATATCTTTTTCCTTTTCTTTGTAACAGTATGTTCCCTTTAGTCTGTGCTTCTGGTAGAGTTTTGTGGTGCTAATATGATAGAAGATTAGCTTGGTTATAAGGATTATAGAGAGATGTTTTACAGGAAGAATTGAAAGGGGTCACAAACTCAGGGGTTGCAATTCAAACGCCTACTGGGGCCAGGTGGCTGATGTGGACGAGGTTGTCACTGGCTACTGAAGAGCACAGGCCTCACCTAAAGGGGTAGCCCCACTTGACTCCTGGATGTGCTGCCATGTGAGGATGCTGGACAGACATTGCCAAATGTGGTTTCTTCTTTCAAGGGATGTCAGAAATTCAAACTTTTTAATGTTGGCAACTAGTAAGAGAATTTAAAATGTAACTAGATCCTGCCTGCAGATCACAGTTGTCCCAGAGGCCAGCTGTTTAAGAACCCCAGGTACAGGGTTTAGGAATGGAAACATCTGCTGAAAGTCTTAACAGCAACAACAACAACAGACAGACCAAAAAAAAACATCCCAAATGTTGTAGTAAATAACTGATCAGGCAACTGTAATGCAGAGTTTTGTGGATATGGCCCTTGTGATCATTATGACAGCCACTGGAATACACAGAAAGAAGTTAGGAAGAGAAATGAAGTAACTATACAAGTATATTACTAAAAAAAATATTTCTTGACTACTTTGTAATCATGTTTATTCAGTGGTAAAAAGGCTTCCCAGCGGCCAAAATAATGTATTCACATTGGGATCAAGCAAAGGTTGCTTTGACATGTTTTCAGATGATTATGTTGCATGTATTTTAATGTAAGGTTTTATCTAGTTATGGATTCTAAAGGCGAGCAGCAAGTTGAGTTTGTAGCTGTGCAGAAAACAGTGGCAGAAGATCTGTTTTTAGCAGACAGTAGAAAGCAAATAGTGAATCTGTACCTTTTTAAAGCCATTTTTAGAGGGAATGAATTGTCTTAACTGGTGTCACTGTCACGAGAGGGCGCTGATGAGCCACACTGGAAAATGTTTAAAGTGTGTGTTTATCTCATTGTTTGCAAGTCAAAAATAATATGAAAATTGAGTGTTTAGGATGCTTTTGCTGTCAACAACAATAGAATTAATTTAATAGAAATTCAATGACTGAAGATTTGATCTGAATGATGAAAGCTAAATATCAGAAATCATTCTGCCTCTGAGTTAAAAGGTTTGCATTTACTGCCTTTGTACTTTCTGCTAGTCCCAGTTCCTGAGAGTATCACCCATTGCTGTGTCCAGTGTTACCTGATGGCTTTAGTATTGCTGTAGGGTGGTTAACCTTTTGACTTTATTGAAATTCTGAAATAATCTATTTTTGTTTTACATTTACCCTGCCACACCACTTACATCCTAGCACCTTAAGAATCTTTGCACATAAATGCACATTCTTCCCTCATGGGTCATCACATAAATGTGATGTGAAATATCTTTTGCACAGCTTTGCTAACAGTTCTACCTTATTTAATTTACCCTGGCCTCCAGGTCCCCTGATGTTTCTTAGTAGAGCAGATTTCCTCTCTCAAATGTCCCCAGCAATTTTGTTTCCTGTAAAGTGTCTCAGAATGAATTGGGAGTGGCATCCTGCTCCACCACCATATCATCGTGTCTTATCTCTGTGCTCCTGGGACAAGGATAACTCTCTTCATTGTGTGGAAGTCTGGTTCATTCCTGATGGGCTAAATGTTTTGTGAGAATCAAAACATTTTCAAAAAACATTATCAGAATTAGCTTCAGAAAGCAAACAGACCCTGCCCAGAGTTCCAGTAGAGGTTATTGATTATAACAACTGTGGCATTGATAGTGGTGGTGGCATGACACTAAATATGCAAAATAAAATATGCAAATATAAGTTGTTGGGGCACTTCCAAGTGTCTAGTTTGTCAGGCAGATAAAATTTCCAATTCATAATTCTTAAAAACTTCATGCTTAGTTGTTTGGACTGGTATGTCTAGCTAGGGTCTTATTCCCCACGATCATCACTTTGCTGGGACCTCTTTCGGAAGATTCATTTGTACATTTTTTGATGGTCATAACCCCATGAAAGGAAAGTGACTGTGCTCCACCTTGATCAGCTTACCAGACCCACTGGGTTCATATATACTCTCAGGGAGTTCCAAATAGGAAGACTTGGTTTTACTACTCTTTAATGAGTAGACCTCAAGTTTATGGAGGGGATAAGGATGAGTGAGCTCTGGACCACTTCGGCTAAGCCTGTCATAAAGAGATGAGCTTCCTCTAATAACCAGTGAGTCCATTTGGAATTTTAGGGGTAAAAGCCTTCAGTCCAAGTCAAATGCTCTCAAGGAGATATCTCCCTGGCAGATTTTCTGGGACCCTGACTCCTACCAGATACCTCCAGCTTGCTGAACTCAGCCCTCTTTGGGCTTGATCTCTCACTATTGCTGCCTAGACCATTGTATGTCTTCGTGAATTTGATCAGCTGCCTGTCTTGTCCCAAGTGCTAACCCTCTACTGTCCTCCAACACAGCCTCAATTGGAGGCCAGTCTGCCCTTGTCTAACCTGTGGGCCTTTCCAGCTGCTCTGCCTGCCCCATGTCTATAATAACTGCAGTTACTGCCCACAATAGCTGTCTGCCCCAGGCAGGTGCTGCATGGGAAGCCAGCAACCTGATCAGGGTGAATCCCTGTGCTGAGCTAAGAATGATTCTCTTGTATGCTTTTGCTCTGTTTTGGCTAAGCATAATGGTTAATATAGTTCTTAGAATATTTCTGCTCTAAAATATATAAGAACAGTAATATTTCAGTATGAGCTCTCAAAATCATCATCTTAATAAGAGCTGAGCACTTGTTATTTGACAGGCACCTTGCTAATGCTTTCCATAGATTATTTCATTTAATCCTTTCAATGACCATAGGAAGGAGGTGCTATTATTATCTCCATTTTACAGATGATGAAAATGAGACCTAAAGAGATAACTAATTTGCCTTGAGTTACTCATTGGGCTGAAGCCGTCATGCTTCACTAGTCTACAATATTGTACCACTTGAAAATAAGCCTGAATTTAGACATGGTCAAGCAGAGGAAGAAATAATCAGTGCATCAATGCATTTCTAAGACTATTCTACAATTTAGTAGGTATAAACTCTGAAGGAAATAATTGAGGAGCACCTGGGTGGCTCATTTGGTTAAGCTTCCGAGTCTTGATTTTGGCTCAGGTCATGATCTCACGGTTCATGGGATCAAGCTCGTGCCTGGCTCTGCACTGACAGCATGAAGCTTGCTTGGGATTCTCTTTCTCTCTCTCTGCCCTTCTTCCGCTTGTGTGTGTGCTCGCTCTCTCTATCTCTCGCTCTCAAAAATAAATAAACTACAAACAGGAAATAATTGAAAAAATAATCCTCATTTCATTTTATAAATTGCCTCATTCAGTGCTCTTTGCTTAAAACCTCAAGCCTCAGCTGCTCAATGCCAAATTAAAGAGCAACATGAGGGAAGATATATTGTTATGTTAGCAATTTGCATGTTAAATCTCCTTATCCCACACTGTATCATGAGGTAACAGAAAAAATTGTTTTAGAAATAGCAATTTTGAGCAGCAAGTTATTGGGAAGTGGAGCTGATGGGTATCAAAATGAGAAAAAAAGAACTTTTTATCATAAAAATATTAGTTATTGCATAGAAGACAACAGTAGAAAATTATTTGTGTATTTTATTAACCAATTTCATATTACTTATTCTTTTAGTTCCCAGCTTTGAAAAATCTGTAATTTGTCTAATAGAATATCATGTAAAGAAACTGTAGAATGGTACATTCTAAATGACTTGATAACCTTTTCACAAGTCATTAGCATACCCCTCGGATAAACCCAGAAATATTTTTGGATTGTTTGGAGACATTTTCAGTCCTGTTTGGTTCATTCTGCCTGGATCTTCTTTCCTGGCCACGCCTGCTTACTTCCATTGGTTCCTGTGTTATTATGGTGTGGCCTACAGGGGGCTCTGTGGCTCATGGAATGAGGCCCTGGCTTAGTAAGGGAACATAACTAAATAGCAGCTCTGCCATAGTTTTTTTGAGTCTAAGATGTACCACTTGAGAAACGATTCTTCATCTGCAAACTGGAAATAACACCCACCTTAGAGATGGGTTGGTATCGCTGTGAAGGTTAATTGGCATTACCTATGTGAAACATAGCACAGAGCCTGGGACCCAGAAGTCTCTTGATAAATGTCAGTAGATTCTGATTCTGCTCTTGAAAACACTCTATGTGTTCAAAACAATGCAAAAGTTGTGAACGGCAGGAGTGGAAATGTTAACTTGATTCCCATTCAGGGGCACAGCGCCTGCTTCTAATTCACCAAATGAATCCATGAGAATTATATATATGTTTTTTCCTCTAGGATTGGAACTGTACATTACAGAAGTAATACATCAAGCATTTGTTTTAGTGTTGCTTCTTTTAAGATTAATATTCAAGGTCCAAAGCTAAAACTGGGTTGAAAGTTGTTTTGCTTCTCAGTGATTAGGCCTCTCCTGAGAGACCACGCCCATGTACACAATAAAAGCCAGCCTAGGTCACTCTCCTCCCTTCAGATTTGGGAAAAAAGAAACAGAATCTGCAGGATGTTGGGGTGAATGGGTTACTTGGCCTCACTTCTCAGACAGGTCAGTGCAACACATGAAACTCTAGCCACACAGCCTTACTTCACTCCTGGTGAGGAAGAATTACAGTTCTGAGCAGGTTCAAAGATTAGTGTGGTCTGGGCCAGCTAAAGACCCCATTACTTCATTTGTCCTGAAGAGAAGTCCATGGAGCCCTCCTATGTTTGGGGCTGCTGGGGTTGCCCTAGATTTTAGCAAGAGTAGCTGGAAGAGTTAGCAACAGGCAGCCAGGTGACCTGTCACACCTGCCCAAGTATGCTACCAAAGGCCAGTCCTGCTTCTGCCTGCCAAACATGACCTGTACAGCTACATTCAAACTGCTTTATTACCCTCAAGCTTTATTGCCCATTTTGAGATTTGTAACTTCCAGGCTTTAAATATATCAGGAACAATCTTGTGACTAAAAGGATAAAGTCTTCTTAGAAAGTCACACTTGTTTTGGGGGGAACCCATACTCTAAAGGAGGATTTCTGGGGATGTCTTCCAATATAGTCTTGAAAGCTGCGAAATGATAGAGAATGTAAGCCTTGTGCTACTTAATAATTTACTAACCTAGATTTTCCAGGTCAGGGACAAGTTACAATATTATGCCCAGCTGTTGTTATAAACTTAAGCCCATGAGTTTTAATGTTCAGTACTCAAACTCTATCTCCCACCCAGCCTCTCAGACCCCCAAAATAGCACAAATTATAAGTCTATTCATCCCAAAATTTTGGTTCAGTGAATATAGGAGTCATATGTAAAAAGAGACTTCTTGGTACTTGCATAAAAGTAGATCTGGTTCTCTTTTCGTCAAACCAGAGTCTTAGAGAACAATTTTTTTTTTTCTCAAAGCTTTAGAAATTACATTATATAATATATGACCATATGTGACAGTTTGAATGAATATATTTTTATAAATTTTTTAATGTTTATTCAGTTTTGAGAGACAGAGTGTGAGTGGGAGAGGGGCAGAGAGAGAGGGAGACACAGAATCTGAAGCAGGCTTCAGGTTTTGAGCTGTCAGCATAGAGCCCGATACAGAGCTCGAACTCATGGACTGCAAGAATGTGACCTGAGCTGAAGTTGGCCGCTTAACCAACTGAGCCACTCAGGTGCCCCAAATAAATTTTATGTAAAGATATTTATCTTTATGCCCAAACACTCCTTTATATATCTTTGAATATTGGTTGATGTTATAGATTCTTTTTCTCAAATTATCCTTTTTTAAATGTTTATTTATTTATTCTGAGAGAGAGAGACAGTGCGAGTGGGGGAGGGACAGAGAGATAAGAAGAGAGAGAATCCCAAGCAGGCCTTGCACTACAGCACAGTTACAGAGCTCATCTTATAAACCGCAAGATCAAGACCTGAGCCTAAAGTAAGAGTTGGACATTTAACCTACCGAGCCACCCAGGTGTCCCACAAATTATCCTTTTAATAATGATTTGAGGACATTTTTCTTAATAGGTTTAAAAGTAAGCACGTTGTTTCAGTTTGGGGATCAATTTTTTTAAAGGACTACTAATAGCAATCATTTTCTGGGTTCCAAATGATATACAAAATGACAGTTCATTGTTTGATAACTGACTCATCCATAGCAATATAATAAGTCCTCCTAGATGCATTAAGCATTTTACTTTTGATAAAGAGAGTTGAGAAGGAACTTGTTTCCTTTGTACTTTACCTCAAGTCCAGTCTCAGCATTTGTCCTCACATAGATCCTGTCCATATTCTACAGCTTTGGTGAGATACAGTGTCAAATCCCCTTGTTAGACCCAGAGTGTACTCTTTGTTATAAAATCCAATTTTAGTATTACAAATCAGTGTTTCACTCATTGGGTGAGTATGAAAGATGCTTTAGGATCCAAGGAGAAGTTGAATGTGATAGAACTAGAGTGAGATCTATTATTGTGTTCCTTTTATTCTGGAAGCTCTTTGGCCTAAGGCTCTTTCAGACTTCCTTTCTTTTTGTAAGTAAGACATCATTGGGGATGGGGTAGTTATTCATATCCCTGGATTAGGTGTACATCATCTGTTCACTTATTCAACAAATATCTGAGTGCCTGTGTGCTGGGCCTTTGCCAAGCCCTGGAGACACAATCACCCAAATACACACAACCCCTGCTCTTGCAGAATTTACATAATTCCTCAGTCATGGTTGGCAACTCCTCTCACAGATGCACTGGTAACTTATAGGAGATAATAACATTTTATTGATTAGTTGTATAGAAGGTTGAGGTATTATTATTAATAAAAATCTGCTGAAATATCTTCTAGAGCAGAATTTCCCATGATGTGGTACCTGGAATATTAGTTTTATAGGATATTGATGGATGTTAATTGGAGGAAGGGTGAAATAAACCCATTTATTTACTTCAGGACCTCTTAGAGCCTTTGTAAGCTAATACACATTTTGAATTTGCAGGAGGGTAGGGTACTGTTTTTCATGTTTTCCAAACTTCTGTGACCATGAAACCCAATAAGAGTCACATCTTATTGAACTATTAATCCATGGAACACTCCGTAAACACTGTTCTCGAATTAGTACTTATTGAAGAAAAATTCCAAGAGCTGGAGTTTCTAACTGGCTCAATAATAAAATTAATATGAGTTGAACAATGCATTTTGAGAACTTCCAATGAAATTTTTACACTCCTTTTTATAGGCCTTTATCACAGAATTGTATTATGCAAATGCAAATATTATTAAGTTACTTCACATGTAAAACTGGTTACATTAACTGGCTGGCAGGGTTTAAATAAAAAGGACGAGTGTCAGAAGATGTAGTTTTAGGGAGCCAATAAATAACTCCTTTTCCCTTCTTGATTTGGAAACTTATTTTGAAAGGCAAGAGATTTAGGAAGAGTGATACCAAAATCTCATCTTTACTTACTGTCAAACTTGGATTTGAGGGTGTAACTGACTTATGGCACCATTGAGCTGACCTTTGTAGGGAAACTTACCAATCATGGGAAGCACTGAAAACTGTCAGACTCACCCCACAGATCTTGCACAGGGAGTTGGATCTCATAGAAAAATGGAGAGAGAATGATCCTGGGCTACCCAGTCCCTTTGCCCAATCCTCCAATCAGGCCTACCTTTCTACCTTCATGGAGAGGATTGTGGTGTGGAAGTCAGAGGCTAGAAATATTTAGGAAAGTGCTTCCTCATGGAAACCTGAGGACATGAGAAGAAGGGTCCCTCCCAACATTGGATGCTTCATGTAGCAGCAATTTGGCCTTTTATTATGATAAATATCAAATTTTTTTTTTGCCTATTGTGATTTTTTTTTAAAGATTGTGTACATTGTACTATATCAATTATTGCAATGTTTTCCAAGTAAGAATTACTTTGGGAACTTTTAAAAAAATATAGATTTCAGAACCACAGCAAATATGTTGCATCAGAATATCTGAGAAGGGTCCTGAGATTCTGTATTAAAAAAAAAAAAATGTTCCAGGCAATCCTCCAAGTAATATTTTTTTGAAGTATAAAAAGCACTATGTTATAGGAATTGCAAAAAAAAAATAACATTTTATTTAGTAAACTTACATGACCAGAACATCCAGGTGATTAATATTTCTTCCAATTTTTATTTCAATCATGGAGAGGATTATAGCATGGCATCAATACACTTGGGGAGGTGTTGAAGCAAATTTTTCCTGATCTGATACCATAACAATCGCTATTGTTTTAATGGAATTTTCCCAGTGGCATTAGTTGTGTAGAAAATTCTGTTTTCTCTTCCTCAGTGTACTGTGCTCTTCAAGGAAGGTTTCTGTTGTTTGATCCATTTGGGTTTTTATTAAAAGGTGATACATTCAATAAACTGATTAGATTAGTTTCAGAGTACTCTTCACATTATGAAGATTATTTAGTTGGCATAAAGGGGGGATTCAATGACTTAACTATTAGCTGACAGGAATGTCAACTATGACTGAAAATCCTAAAATGTGTGATGTGTGACTACATAGTTGAGAAAGAGAAAAGAAATACATCACCTAAAGTGGAAATGGGCATTTCTCATTATTACACATTTTTAAAAATACTATGTATATATACCATCACCAGTTACATGTACGGGTTAGTTATAGTTAAAATTTTAATTGTTACTTTATTCAGAGTTGAAAAATATCTAAAAGTAATAAGTTAAAGTTTCCTGCCAACATTTGAAAACGTACTCAGATCCTTTCAGGTAGTGAAAGGATTTTATGTCTTTGAAACATCTTTAAAGTTTAGTTGCATAAAATGGTGTCAGAAGTTGAAGACAGTTGAATTAATTTTTATTCTGCCATTTTCATGGATTGATTTTAAGAAGAATAATTTTTTTAACTTGCTAAAAATTCTGAAAAGTGTTTTAGGGGTAAATTCTGTGTCTCTACAGTTTGTCTAGCTCCCGTAACAGCTCCTTCTTCACTATATTTGCCATGAGTTAATTACAATTATTCATTTCCTAAAGTGGCAGCAGAAGCTGGTTTTAACTTAAACAGACATGCTGCTTCACATGTAAGCAATAAATTGATTTTCTCTTTATGCCAGTATTTTGATAGGGTTACAGATATTGATAGAAGACCATGCTATTGAATGCAAGTAGATTTTCAAGAAAATCACTATGCCAAACACTTCACTAGAAGGACTTCATCTACATACAGCAGCAACTGTGACCTGCTTTAGAGATGACATCATTGGGTGTCATGTGGCTCTTTATACGTTTCAGCCTCAGAAAGAGATAATCTGTGAAAGCCACAAGAGCCTGATTTCTGCTGTGATAATCTTCAGCAGACAGAAGCTAAGGCTACAGTGAGGCATATCTATTTACATAGTGTGTGCAGTGCCTTGTCGAATTCTGAGCTTTATTTCGTTTTACTATTTTTTATCAAAAAGTAGATGCAATGATAGGATGAAGTGAATTGGATGCTTTGGACTAATGGGAGCTTGTTTTCTGCATTAAGATCAAGAACTTTTCGGAATCCTCTGTTCTCTGGGTAGCCTTGTATTCTGTGTGTGTGTGTGTGTGTGTGTGTGTGTGTGTGTGTGTGTGTGTTTGTGTGTGTGTGTGTGTTTTCAATTTGAAGAACACTGAAGAAAATCGGCAAACTTCATCTCCCAAAGAGCTCTCTCTCTTTTTTGTCAATACTTGAAGATTTCTGCTCCAAAATCTTCTTTGAGCTGTCTGAGCATCGTGATTGATAACTGAAGGGCAAAGCATCTCCTTTGTAGTATGTGTTGCAGAAATTCTTCAGATAACTTTACTTGCTAACACAGGCGACTCTTTATGGATTTCTTTCAAAACCAGTTCGAATAAATAACTCTTCCCTCTCAAATGGGCAAGGGTAGCTCGTCAGCACCATGGAGAGGTCTGGGCAGAGTGGGACAACGTGGGACTGTGACCAGGGCAAGCAATCTGACAGTGTAAGTTTCCCAAATATGTCATCTATTTTATGTGTATTATATTTTTCATACATAGAAAGGAAACTCTGAAGTCTAATTGAGCTAGGCTACTGTAAAAAAGTGGTGACCTTTATTGCATTTCAAATTCAATATTAACCACTTAAAGATATTGTGTTAGGAAGTGTTAATATATTAATTTGAAAAAGTTACTTTCTCATCACAACAGTTGGTATGTGAATGGTGCTTTGAATTTTGAGAATCTAAGTTTTTGTTTTAATTTACCGTAAATTAATTGCATTGCAGTTGGAGAAAACAATTGCTTTGGAAATAGCATTTCTTTATACACATTTAAATAATTCCAACTTTGCAGTTTGTTGCCATTTGTAAAAACAAGGCTCTTTTTGAAAAGTAGTTTCTGATTTGTGTTTAGAAGGGCAGTTCTAATTTTTTAAATTGCAGCTCATATTTCTGTTACCAGAAAGAGCAAATGTTTAGGTATTCTAATATTGGGACACATAGGGGACATTTAATAACTTATGAAAAATTTAAATTTACAGGATAAAATATATACAGTAAAAGCCTATAGTAGGTGGAAAGGACAGATGCTTTTATAAAATGACTAAAGATAGGGCACTAAAGACATACTTTTAGGCATCATTGGAAATATTTTATTAGTTTCAAATAGTCTAATTTAACTGTTCAAACCAGAAATGTAAAAAATGCTTTATTCAAAAACATCTTTAAATACCCTCCTTAAAACTGTCAAAGGTGTTAGTTCTATGATATGATATCACATAACCAATGAAGAAAAGATACTTCAAACTGCTACCAAGAATGATCCCAATAGATATTTTGATGAACTATTCAAATTTGTCTAAGAGAACATAGTGTCATAAAAAAGTAATATAACAAATAATTATCTTTTCTCAGGTCAGTTAAGCGAGGTTTGGAACATTTATTTATAATGAACCATTTATTTTAAAGTCTACTAAAACTATCTTTTTATATTATTGTAATATGGAATTTATTTCCCTCAATAGTTCTTCTCATGTAAAAACCAGTAGTAAATGTAATTTACTTAGCTAAAACCCTACTTCAAATATAACTAATTCTTTTGTTATAGATAATTTCCAAGTGAAGTTGTTGTTGCTTCTTAACTCATTAGTAATTTGTCATTTGATTTTTGGATAAATTACATTTACATTTTGACAGTGTAAGATTTTGGAGGATGTGACTTAATTTTAAATTAAGGAGATCTTGTTATACTTTTTTGCCTGCTTGGCTTAATAGACCCACTGATGATTTCTTTAATTAGTGTCAATAGTTAAAAGAAACCACTTTTTGAAGGGAATGAAACGTAGATTTATGATTCCAGTTCTTTTAGCTTCATTTCCCCGAATTTTATAATCCTGCTTTGATTTTTACAGATGAATAAGGAGTGCCTTTCATACTATCAAAATACTGTTGAGTGCACCTCTGTGATTTTAAAACTTTATTTCTTTATGATAAACTGCATTCATTTTCTGCTGGTAGTGGACTTTGGACAGATCATTCTGGTTGATTATACTGCAACATTCTAATTTAGAGGATTTGAGGCTCATATCACAAAACACATCTGTTTTATATCCTCAAATGGGGGGGAAATGTACCTGATTCAGAAATTTATTCTCTGCAATATTTGTCTCAGTATTTGTCTCTCAAGGATGTCATTCAATTATGATATTGTCAGAAGTGTAGCATTTTATATTTCGTTTTGCACACATTTTAGTGATGTATTTATAATAACAGCTATCTAGTATTATCCGTTTTGTAGTTGAGATATGGTTGTCTGTGTATTTATTTAACCAAAAATTGTTTCTGTATGATACACCACAAACATGTTTTGGCTTCTGCTTTGATAGCCTTTCAATCATTGTTGAAATAGCATAAGTCATCTGAACAATAGAAATATATTTAGAGCTATTTAGACTGTGAACCATTCACATTTCTTTCTTTCTTTCTTCTTCTTCTTTTTCTTGTTTATAACATTCTGGTGGTAGCAGATGTGTGTGAACAATCTTAAATTTAGTTGAGTGACATTTTTGTTTTCTTGCCAATGCAAAAATATGCTCATGGATCTCTTTTTCATGGTCCACGCACCATTGCAAAGGCTTGATAACCTTTGATTAGAAAGGATTTAAGGGCATATTTACTTAGTTGAAAACCACCCTAGTTAGGATGCTCTTCAGGGTGGCTGAATATAGGGAGAGCTGATTGGCAGGTGTGGTTCTTACAGCTATTTTCAACCTATTTTTGGAACTAAGAAAGTTAAGTTGGTTTTGGAAATTATTCTTACATTTCAGGTAGTCACAGACTCATTTCTGTTGCCTCAGTTTCCATCACAGCTTCCAATCAGAAGCACCTCTTCTAGCTAGAGTCCCAACAGGACCAGTTTCAGTAGGGGAGAGACTGAAAGTGGAATGTATTGTAAGAAAATCCCAAAGGGTAGTTTCTTAGAAGGAAATAGGGATTCTTGAGATTATTTTAGTGAAGCAGGACCCTAATTGGTTCCAAATGGATTCTGGGTTTTAGTAAATTTCTAGCATTATGGATAGGGTGATATCAGGTGCCCAAGGGCAGTTCTTCAGCTTCCTGGAGAATCACTCTGAGTTGATGCTTCTGCATAGGGATTTCCATCAAATGATTTTTGTTTTTAGTTATCATATTTTACCATCAAGTGTTCCTTCACTCTCCCAATTTTACTCACAAGACACATTCTTACTTTATGTCTTACTTTATGTAAGACACCCTTTATGTCTTACTTTATGTGTATGTTGGGCCTAAGTAGATATGACCTAACTGATGTGAAATTTATATTAAATATTACTAGAAACTGTAGGGGTAATCTGAACTGTTTCAGAGAACTGAAGAGAGCTTAGAGACTTTCTAAGGAAGCTATCCAAGTATCTGAAAGAACAGAAATATCCTCCAAAGAGAAATAAGTCTGAATACCATGCATTTCTCATTTTAACTAGTCTTTTAAATCCCAGCACCTCTAAATGAATCTGGCTCCCTCCCACCAGTAAGCTCAAACCAGAGCACAGAAAACACAACCACCTACCTGGGCAGCCAGTTACCTAGGATGAATTCAGGTCATTTTAATCCTGCCTAATTTGTTGTGTGCTCTTAATTTTCATCTTACTTGTGTCTTTGGCATCATCTCATTGGCACTTCGGCACTCAACACACTACGTTTCATGGTGCCTGACATCAATAATAAGACCCATCTTGGTGGAAAACCCATCTTGAATTCAACATTCTGCAGTGATCTCAATAGCATATTTCTCCAGGATGCTGTTTTGGTGCTTGGTCTCTGACCCCTGTGCACCACAGTGGCAGGAAAGAAAGATTTCTCCACCTAGGTCTTCATTTTGGGTGCATTGGAACTAATTGAACTATACCGGGCTGATCATAGTTTTGGCATAGAGAGCAGGTCTATTGATAATCCATGATATGGTATCTATATATTGTAATAATTGCTCAAAGATAGACTCAGCCTAACAATTTGAATTAGAAAAGAATATCAAACTTCAGTGCCTTAGAGCAAGTCATACAAATTTACAAATTTTAAGTTTTATTTGAATTACTGGGAATATTAATAAAGGCATTGTATCTGGACTTCAGTATGACTTTGAAGTTTTTTTTCCTGATACCTTTGAGAAGATAAAAAACTGTGGATGAAATAATTATACAAATTGGTACATGTTTTCTGGTTAAGTAGCCTTATCAAAATAGTGTTAACTAATGATTAGAGTTAGCCTAGAGATAAGTCTCCAGTGGTGTGTAATAAGTTTCTGTTATTTTTATCAACGATTTTAAACATTATTTGTTTTCCTACCTCTCATTTCATAGTTGAAATTTCATTCAGAAGAGGAGAAACAGCTTGTCAAAGGTCAGATAGTTGATCAGCTACAAAGTTAGAACTGAAAAGCAGGTTTTTTATTACCAGGCAAGGGAATTTCTATGGGGTATGTGGCCTCGAAGGACCCCCAATGCTAAGCAATCAGTGAAAGTTTTAAGGAGAATTTTTTTAATTTAAAATAAGTACAACTTATGGGGCACCTGAGTGGCTCAGTTGGTTAAGTGTCGGACTTTGGCTCAAGTCATGATCTTAACATTCGTGAGTTTGAGCCCGTGTCAGGCTCTGTGCTGACAGCTCAGAGCCTGGAACCTGCTTCGGATTCTGTGTCTCACTCTCTTTCTGCCCCTCCCCCACTTGCAGTCTGTGTGGCTCTCTCTCTCAAAAGTAAATAAACATTAAAAAATAATTTCAAAAATATTTAAATAAACACAACTTTATAAACTATCGAGCTGTCCTTCAGTAGTGTAAGCTTTCTTATAAAGCAGTGAGCTTCTCATTATCAGAAATATGTATGCACAGACTAGATGTTCTACATCAGAGATGATGTAGACTGAGACCGTGTGTGTGTGTGTGTGTGTGTGTGTGTGTGTGTGTGTGTGTCTATCTGTCTATCTAGTAGTTGGACTAATTGATCTCTAAGATCTCTTTCAACTTGAACATGGAAAGAGGACATTAGTGCAATGTTGTCTCCTTAAAATAGAGAATGAGAATAATGTCTTCATTCAACAAACATTTATTGGGTACATACTCAAGGCATTGTGTGATTCTAAGAACTGATATGATTACCAAAATATGACTGATCCCCATGAGAAACTTTTCACTTGAGAACGAGTAAGAAAGAGGAAAATTAAGAAATGAATTAAGATAGAGGATGGGGAAAAATCACCCAGGAGGAAGGGTAAAATGCATTATTTGAATCTATTTGGGAAGGGAAAACTAGGTTAAAAGGGAAAAAGAAGAATCAGAGTTATAATTTATCTCTTAATTATCTGTAGCATGGAGATACTTCAATGTATTAAAAAGAAACAAAGATTTTAAATTTGTTGATCTCATAAATTCTGCAGTTCAGGATCATCAAATCTTTAATGAACCTTTTTGCTTGCATCCTTTCAACTTGTATAGCTGTAGCTGCAAATCTACCTTTAGAGATTCTATCCCAACTGTCATCTGTTTTTTTCCTAATTGAGAGAAATTCCAAATCTGTAGACCATCAGTTCAAGGACTCAACATCTTTTATCCTACTTCTCATTTGATAATTAATAAAATAACAGCCTTTCCTTTGGTTCTGCTCTGATTTTGAATTTTTTCTTGACCAACTGGGTTTTTACCATACATAGTATGTTTAGGCTATGCAACAACAAATAGCTCTCCAAAAGTATAATAGCTCAAACACAGTAGTAGTTTATTTCTTGATTAGGTATCCATACTGGACTGGTGAGCAGGTCAGTGGGGCAATCCTTCTTCATATAGTCATTTAGAGAACACAGGATGTTGGGGGTTCCACCATCTTCAACAGGTGGCTTCCAGGGTCACTCTAAAGTCATCTACATTCCAGCATACCAGAAAGGGAAAAAGAAATGGAGCAACATATGTGGAAGTTTTTAGTGGGACAGGTCTGAATGAGACACACGTCACTCAGCTTACATTCTTTTTACTGAACTCAGTCAGATGACATACAGGGGAGACTTGGGAAACATAGTCCTATAGGACACATAAAAATAAGACAAGAGAACAGATTTTAGATCATTTAGTACTTTCTGCCATACCTGTACTTCCTCCACCTGGAAGGAAGTCTTCCAAACCACTGCTACAAACTTGACATATGCTGCTGGATTTGCTTGATGATGCTTCTCTACATCCTTGGCCACTGCCTATTTCAGTCTTCCAGGTTACAAACTACAGAACCTGACCCAAGTTAATTGCAGCTAAAAATGAATTTATTAGAATAATAAAATTTACTTATTAGGAAAACTTATTTTATTATCAGCTATCTCACTAAATTGACAGGAAAGTCTAGAGCATCACACTCAGAAGAAAAGGGGACACTAAAGGAACATGGTTGACCAGAACCTCAGGCAAAGGCATACATGCAGGACAACATTGTTCAAGTGCTGCTGGCCTCATGGGACATTGGATACAGTGGTCATAAGGAGCTCTAAAATGTTCCTTGCTTCCTTGAGATACTTCCTCCAGATTCAGAGTCCTGAACAGGGCCATCCCCTTGACTGATTTACATCATATGTTCAAAATCAGATTGCTAGGATTCAGGGAAAGAAAGTTACTTTTGTCTTGTAGTGGGGAAGTGGTGGTAGAATCCTGTTCCTTATTGTAACTTCTATAACAGTAAATTCTATAATTATGGGATGGGGGCTCAGATGTACCAAAAAAAAAAAAAAGACAAAAATCCACCATGCCTGCTGGTTTAAGATGATACTAATTCTACCTTAGATCTGCTGATGGCCTTCACCAATTCTTACTGATTGTAATTTGCCCCATGCCTAGACTGTGCCTTATTGCTATGCCTAGACTATGCCTTGTTATTCTTCCTAGGATGTGTTCTGATCACTTTCACCAGATATTACCCCAACCCACCTTGTAGCCTCTGTAAGACTTGCTGTAGCCCTTTTTGATGTTAAACTTTTCAGGTTCTTTCTTACAACACTTCGGCATTGTTTTGAGAACTAAATTCAGACCCGGGACCTATGTGATAAGTCTGCGTGGCCAGGGCCCAGATACTTGACGCACCTTCTGTGGGATTTTCTCATCTATAACATGAATAAGTCGGCTCAATTCCCATTAGTCTCAAAGGGACACCAAGAGGCTTAACAAGATGGTGCTCTGAGATATTTGGAACACAGGGTGGCATTATCACATTATTATTTTCACAAGCTGTTCACCTGAAGAGAGAAAATAAAAAGTGGAAGTTTAATGCCAGAGAGGTTTTTGGCACTTTGTCAATTCGACATTAGCTTTGAGGGCTTTTGGAATTTTGCCTGAAATTTTCAGTACCAAGCAGCTAAAAGCTATGTTTTTCTGGGCTTATGATATTTCTGTCCCCAGGGATGGCATTAAGCATTTGTGAGGGATGAACTGTGCCAGGCCCATTTTCCAATGTCCCACCAACAGACACACAAAAAAGCAATGCACACTCTGTAAATTGCTGCTCATGCCCATGTTTCACACTTGGAACAGCACCTCTGACTTGTGCCAGTAGAAAAGGGATGGAACATATACATGTGTTAAGGAAGCTCCCCGTCTGACACATAGGCTGTTTACGGCTGGATGGCTTCTATTTGAATGGTCACATGGCCCTACTGAAGGCCAACAGAACCTTTTTTAGACCTTTGAAAATCACTCCCATCACAGTCTTTGAAAGAGAGCTATTGGTTATGCAAATGTCACTTTTGCCAATTAAACCAAGTAGGCTAATTAGAAGATAGGGAGGAGAAGTATATACTTTTGGAACTTCTGTTAGTGACTTTGGAAGGAAGAGAAAGGCAGGAAAACTTATTGGAATCCAGGAAGTATTTATGTGACTGAATTTTAATCATACAGAAAGGTTCTAAATGGTTTTCTTTATTTGAATAAGAATCATTTTCAAATACATGGGCTTCTACATATGTACCTAAAATACATGTTTATGTATATTTTTAAAATAGTAATATGCCATTTATACATTCAAGTAAAAGAGGTTGATAGGAATTGCTCAGTAGCAAGAGCTAAAAGGTTCAGCTTCAAATCTGTAAATATGTTTCGCATTTTTATAAAGATCAACAAATGTGAACTTTGTTGGGAAGAATGGTGCTACTTGCATATTAAAACAAAGTACAGTCACCACTAGTTTCTCTAAAACAGGAAATGAGGCTTCTACTTAAATGAAATCTACCAATAAAGGCAGGTTACCTTTTTTGTTTGCTTTTCATATTTTCAATGACAATGTTTTTGAATTACGTTATAAAATTCTCTATCTTATTTTATAGCAATGCCTATTTATTTCTAATTATAACGTATATCTATGCTCATTTTAGAAAAAATAGACAGTTTAAAAATATATCCAGTAGACAGAGACTAACCATTGTTAATATTTTGGTGAATTTCCTGAGAGTTCTACATATACACTAGAAATTTTATATATGTGTATACCTTAAGAAATATTTCCAATATTTTGAGCTTTGCCTTTTAAACTCAATGTTTTAATTTATATGTCATTAAAATTCCTCAAAGTCTGATAAATGTTTAATATTAAATCACATAGATATATGAGCTATCATTAATTGAACTATGCCACTCTTGATATCAACAACATCAATATTGTGTGTGTTTATGTATTTTTAAATTTCTGTTTCCTTATAAGAGATTACTATAAGTAGAATAAGTAGTAGATTACTATAAGATTACTATAAGTAGTAAAATTTTTATAAGATTTTCTAAGGATCTTGATATATATCAATATATATCAGTTCTGCCAATAACATAAATATGATAGATTGAAAGAAAGCATGTTTTAAATCAGATTTCTTTTTTTTAATTTATATGTATCTTTTTTTTATTTATATGAAATTTATTGTCACATTGGTTTCCATGCAACACCCAGTGCTCATCCCAACAGGTGCCCTCCTCAATGCCCATCACCCACCCTCCAGTTCCTCCCACCCCCCATCAACCCTCAGTTTATTCTCAGTTTTTAAGAGTCTCTCATGGTTTGGCTCCCTCTAACTTTTTTTTTCCTCCATTGTGTATATAAACCACAATTTCTTTATCTATTCATCAGTTGATGGACATTTAGGCTCTTTCCATAATTTGGCTATTGTTGAGAGTACTGCTATCAACATTGGGATACAAGTGCCCCTATGCATCACAAAAAGCTTCTGCACTGCAAGGGAAACAATCAACAAAACTAAAAGGCAACCAATGGAATGGGAAAAGATATTTGCAAATGACATATCAGACAAAGGGCTAGTATCCAAAATCTAGAAATAACTCAGATTTATTTTTAAAATTTTTGTGGTTTGACATTTTCACATGTTTTGTGGGCATTTAAATTTATTTTGTGAATTGTCTGGCTATGGTTTTTGCCTATTATATTGAGGTTTATTGTTTTTTTCAATTATTTCTATAAACTCCTTAAATATTATGTATATTAATCTTTTACCTTCATATTTGTGGAAAATATTTTTTAATTGTATGCTTATTTATGCTTATGCTATTTTAATCTATACAATTTTAAATAATTGTTTCAATAAAATAAAGTCTACAAAGTATCTCTTTTTACCTTTATATATAGTTTCAGGGTTTTTTTTTAATGCTTTCATCTTTAATGCTTGTCTTGTCATTTGAAATTTTGGCATATGATAGGAAGAAAAGCAATAATTTTATTTTATTCCAAGTTAGTTTACCCATTACCTTAGCACCATTTACTAACCAATCTTTTGTTCTCTGCTGGTATGTGACATGATCTTTATCACATGTTAAAAACCTATTAGAATTTCTTTCTGAACTATTTTCCTGGTTACATTTGTCAGTTCTAGCACTTGTATCAGACTGTCTTACATATTACATCTTTATCATAGATTTTAATATCTGGTAGAGAAATTATCCACTTCATTTCTCTTCATGTTCTTAGTTGGCCATATCATTCCAGATAAACTTTAAAATTGTGTAGTTAGCTTCCAGACACATCTTTGGCAACTTTAATTGTAATTGTACCAAATCCTTAAACTGATATAATAAGAACTGATATCTTTACAAATTTGTTCTTGCTATCTAGGAATATAGCATATGTAGATAGGTAAAGATATAGGTACAGATATCAGGAAAGATTTGAAATTTCATTATAAACATTTCTTCCTTTTCTTATTAATTATTCCTATTACAAATTGGTTCCTTTTTTCCTTTTTCCACCTCTAAATGGTTATCACTAGAATATAGGAATAAATTTTTGTATGTTGATTTGTATCTGTTCACCTATTGAAATCTCTTATTAGCAATTACAAGTTTTTAGTTGATTTTTGGAGCATTTCTAAGCATGCAATTTTTTCATCTGCAGAAAATAATAAATGTGCCTCCTTTCCAGTAGTTATGGTGTATTGACTAAATAATCCATCCCAAACAATGTAGGTTTTCTTATTATCTTTACTGATGTGATGAGTTATATTTTGGAAATTAAACATTCTTGCATTATGTTATCATCACTGTATTGTTTTAATGGGTGGTTTCCTCATAAGTTATTCTTTATTTCAACTTTCTGGCATGTTAAGTTTTCACAACTCTTCTAAGAAAATGAAATTCATCTGTAGTTTGTGATATTTTTCTCAAGTTTTCAAATAGGGCTATGCCAGCTTCATAAAATGAACTGAGAAACTTCTCAGATTTTCCTTTGGCCTCTAATATTTATGTAGCATGGTGATTATGTGTTCCTTGAAAGTTTGAAAAAAAACTTTTAATAAAACTGTTAGTACATGAAGTCTTTTATTATAGTCTTTTTAAAATAAAATTTGCATTTCTTCCCTAGTTATTGGATATTTAGGCTTTCTACATTGTAAGCTCATTCTGGTGCTTAATTGCCAAGACATATCAATGAATACTTTGAGAGTAATTAGCATATTATAAATGTTATTTTGTTTTAGAAATTTCTCTACATATGTTCTTTTATTAGTTTTCATATTTCTAATTTTGTTAACTTAATTTTTCTCTTTGTAATAATCAGCAATTGTATTAATCAATTCTGTGTTTTCTAATAATACATTTCATTGTTTAAATAGTATTTACTTTGCCTGTTAGCTTTGGGGACATTTTGTTGTTCTATTTATTATTTCTTGAGCTTAATGCAGTTAACTTATTTATTTTAATGGGTTAATATTTTAACAACAAAATTAAAGTTTTGAATTTGCTTCTAATTCAGTTTAATCTAATTAACAGTATCTTCATTTTCTTTATCTTCTAAAGATTTTCTAGTTATATATTTTTCCTTTGACCCAATTATTATTTACAAAAGTAACCTTTATTTTTAGACTACAAAGAGTTATTACTATATTAGTTAATAATTAGTAAATTATTTATATTCCTTATCCCTACTTAATTTTTATGTTTCTTTGATAAATAACAGTAAGAAACTGGTTCTCAATATTTCTGAGTCATTTTTATTTCATTGATCATTTTATAAGCAGTATGTAGTTGAATTTTGTTTTAAATAGTAACACAGACTTTTTCTTTAATGAAGCGTTAATTACAATAACCATAATAGCAAATATTTTTTAAAATGTTTATTTTTATTTTTGAGAGAGAGAGACAGCATGAGCTGGGGAGAGGCAGAGAGAGAGGGAGACAGGAAATCCCAAGCAGGCTCCATGCTCAGCACGGAGCCCGATGCAGGGCTCTATCTCATGACTGAGATCATGACCTGAGCTGAAATCAAGAGTTGGATGCTTATCGCTCCTCATCAGGGAAATACAAATCAAAACCACACTCAGATATCACCTCACGCCAGTCAGAGTGGCCAAAATGAACAAATCAGGAGACGATAGATGCTGGAGAGGATGTGGAGAAACGGGAACCTTCTTGCACTGTTGGTGGGAATGCAGACTGGTGCAGCCGCTCTGGAAAACAGTGTGGAGGTTCCTCAAAAAATTAAAAATAGACCTACCCTATGACCCAGCAGTAGCACTGCTAGGAATTTACCCAAGGGATACAGGAGTCTTGATGCATAGGGGCACTTGTACCCCAATGTTTACAGCAGCACTCTCAACAATAGCCAAATTATGGAAAGAGCCTAAATGTCCATCAACTGATGAATGGATAAAGAAATTGTGGTTTATATATACAATGGAGTACTACGTGGCAATGAGAAAGAATGAAATATGGTCCTCTGTAGCAACGTGGATGGAACTGGAGAGTGTGATGCTAAGTGAAATAAGCCATACAGAGAAAGGCAGATACCATATGTTTTCACTCCTATGTAGATCCTGAGAAACTTAACAGAAACCCGTGGGGGAGGGGAAGAAAAAAAAAAGAAAAAAAAGAGAGTGGGAGAGAGAGCCAAAGCATAAGAGACTCTTAAAAACTGAGAACAAACTGAGGGTTGATGTGGGGTGGGAGAGAGGGGAGGGTAGGTGATGGGCATTGAAGAGGGCATCTTTTGGGATGAGCACTGGGTGTTGTATGGAAACTAATTTGACAATAAATTTCATATAATTAAAAAAAAAAAAGTTGGATGCTTAACCGACTGAGCCACCCAGACGCCTGCAAACTATTATTGTTTCATTTTCCCTTGCCTTGTTTTTGCGTTGTGTTTCTCATACTTCATTGTTTTCTCTCTCATGTATGAATGGATTATATTTTATTGTATGTATCATCAAATGAATTAGGATGTGCACATTCCATTTTTATTCTGTTGGTGTGTAATTATATATTTAAATTCAAAAATAACAACTGAAATTGCACTTCTACAATATTGAATGAATGTTCAGTCATTCAATAAATATTTATTGAGAACCTATTTCTTGCTAGGCACTGAGGACTTCTTGCTAGGTACTGAGCTAGGCACTGAGCTAGGGCACTAGCATTAGTAATACAGTAGAAACCAGGATAGTCAGTGGTTCATATTCTTTTTAGTTTTTCTCCTGTCTCATTATCCTCTCTCTCACTTCTCAATCTTTATTAATAATTGGGGTTCCATGACCACCCAGATTATCGTTTCTGTGGTTTTTAATTTTTTGAATGTTTGTTTGTTTGTTTGTTTATTTATTTATTTATTTATTTATTTATTTATTTTTGAGAGAAAGAGCGGGGGCAGGGGCAGGAGGGTAGAAAAGAGAAGGAGACACAGAATCTGAAGCAGGCTCCAGGCTCTGAGCTGTCAGCACAGAGCCTGACATGGAGTTGGAGCTCACGACCTTGAGATCATGACCTGAGCCAAAGTTGGATGTTCAACCAACTAACCCACCCAAGTGCCCCCTCGTTTCTGTGTTTTTTTTACATATATACTTTAAAACTTATCTTTCAAGAGTTATCTTTTGGAGTGCCTGGATGGTTCAGTCGGTTAGGGTCCAGTTCTTGATTTTGGCTCAGGCCATGATCTAGCAGTTTGTGAGATCCAGCCTGGCGTTGGGCTCCATGCTGACAGTATGGACACTCTTGGGATTCTCTTTCTCCCCTCTCTCTCTCTCTGCCCCTGCCCCCACTCAAGATAAATAAATAAACTTTAAAACAATGTTCTCTTTTGACATTTTCATTTAGTTTTATAACCTTTTAACAATTAGACCTTTTAATTAGATTTAGTATATATTTTATATTTTCATTAATTTTTTAACCATTGTTTATACTGAAGTTTATTCATTCTTATTTTTATTTTTATTCTATACTAATTTTTTGAAATAGGCAAAAAGATTCTTTATTTACTTGAATAACAGAGAACATCTTTTTTAGCTTTTGTGCATGAATTCTAGTCTAACATACTTTCAGTTTAAAATGATGCCTCACTAGTATCCTCTCATGTAATTGCTTCTATTTTTACATTAAAATACCTATGAAGTACCAGTAAAATATGAAAATGCACATCAACATTGAAAACCCCCATTGATAGACAGCTTTTTGCTGAAATCTTAGAGGAACCTGCATTAACAATAGAATCAGTGAGGGTGGACAATGTTGAAGGCTGACACTTGCTTCACCTCACAAGCAAAGCTTGTGAACTATCAAGGAAAAAAGGGAATGGTATCTCTGTGGGAAGGGTGTTTCTGCTTGGTAGTTGGAGCATTGTTGAACCCTACCCCTCACACATACACAGACCATACTATCTTTCTGTAATCCTGTCAATAGCCTGTTTCTCCCTCAGGCTTCCTCTGTCAATAAATTGTCACTGAGATGGTCAGAAGAGAACACTGGAAGTCATCCTTGATTCCTTCCTTTCCTTACCACCACCTTGTCTTTCTTGTCTACATGCAATCTACCAGGTTTTGAGTCTACCTTCAAAAATGTCTCTTCACCTATTTATCAGTCAATGGAATTTGGGCTTTTTCTATAATTTGGCGATTGTTGATAATACTGCTATAAACATCAAGGTGCATGTAGCCCTTTGAATTAGAATTTTCGTATTCTTTGGGAAAATACCTATTAGTACAATTGCTGGATCACGGGGTATACAATGGAATATTACTCAGCCATCAAAAAGAATGGTATCTTGCCATTTGCAATGACATGGATGGAGTTAGAGTGTATTATGCTAAGTGAAAAAAGTCAGATATGTGGAATTTAAGAAACAAAAGAGATGAGCATATGAGAAAGAAAAAGAGAGGGAGGCACACCATAAGAGGCTTTTAACTATAGAGAACACACTGAAGGTTGTTGGGGGGGAGGTGGGCAGGGGAATAGACTAAATGGGTGATGATTATTAAGGAGGGCACTTGTGATGAGCACTGGGTGTTATATGTAAGTGATGAATCACAAAATTCTACTCCTGAAATTAATATTATACTATATGTTAACTAGAATTTAAATAAAAACTTGAAACATAAAAAAAATTTAAAATAAGGGACACCTGGATGTCTCAGTCCATTAAGCGTCCGACTCTTGATTTTGGCTCAGTTCATGATCTCATAGTTCGTAAGATGGAGCCCCACATTGGGCTCTGCACTGGCAATGCAAAGCCTGCTTGGGATTCTCTCTCTCCCCCTCTCTCTGCCCCTATACCACTTGCATGCTCACTCTCTTTATCTCCTTCTCTCCCAAAAATAAACATTAAAAAATTAAACTGTAAAAAATAAAAGTGTTAAAATGTCAAAGAAAACCCCAAAAAGCAAACAAAAGCAAAAACAAAAATATCTCTTAATTTTTCATCACTGCTGCCAACACCTTGGCCTAAACTGCCATCATCTTTCATCACCACAGCTTCCAATGTTGAGTCTTTCTCCTGCTCTCACCAATCCCCACAAAGCAGCCAGTACAAAAATCTAAATTTATTAAAACCTAAATTGTATCACACCATCTCTTTACATCAGTAGCATCCATTTGTACATTAAATAAAATGCAAACTCCTTACCCTGATCTATAAGTCATAATGTTATTTTTTGCCCTGGCTTTCACCTGTTCCAATCTATGGTCTGAAACTACACTGCAATTCTCAGAGGTCCTTGTTGACAATACCAAGAGGTAGTGTGTCTGGAAGAATTATAAATAAGGCAAAGAGCAGGTGTTTAATTCAAAAGATATCTCAGACAAGTAGGAGGCATGTGTCTTTTCTCCCTCCATACCTCCTTTTCTCTGTTTGTTGTCCTGGATATCAAATTAGCTGCTGAGCTTTCGTGAAAGCCTATTATTCTCAGGATATCATTTAGACAATTTGACTTAATAGTTATTGAATGGAAAATAATACTCTCTCTCTCACTCTGTGGGAGGGAGGGAGGTGAGAGGGAAATAGGAAACTTCTTTCAGATAATTATTTTCTTTAGAGGAAAATTAAAGTAACACAGAGGATTTCCAAGAACCATAGGGCACAAATATTAGAGTTAGATACAAGGTCAGAAACTACAAGGCAGTGATCATGGGTCCATCCTAGCTCCAAAGGCAGTACTCTGCGGGTACCATGTCTCTGGGGCATTGTGATCATACATCTTGAATGGATCACATGTTTCTGAACAATGTGGACAAGTTATTTAACCACTCTTGGACTCAGTTTCCACATTTATACAATGAGGAGGTTGATTTAGTTGCTTATTAGTATATTAGCCTATTCAGGTGGCTTCATGTACTAGGGCAAGTAGCATGCTCCCAAACATTTGTTTTAGCAGAATATGATAAATATGGTTTAGTTTTATCTTACTACTAGCAGAATGACTATGTAGTCCCATCTCTCCATCAACAGTAAATGACAAATACTGATCTTATCAATTTGATTTGGGATTTTCAGTGGACTCTCATAAGCTGGAACTGCTAATGAGATGCTTTAAAATATCCTCCTTTGTGTGTTGAAATAACTTTGAAAATTATAACTTGATAATCTATATTTATTTATAGCCCACCTTTTGGTTGAGATTTGAGATGACATTTTTTCTTTCAACAAAACTCTCAAGTGGCACACCATGATTTATAATTTTATTTGGTTATTGTCTGCATATGCTGCAGAAAGCTGAAAAATTATTCAAATCCTGCCAAAAAGTATTGACAGTTATTTTTTCTGCTACTGAAATTTCCACCTTCAAAACATTTTGAAGTCTTTATATAGAATCAAGGTTGGGCTTTTAGAGAAAAAAAGAAAAAAGAATGAGAAGAGCAAGTTTTTGTCTTTACCCAGAGAAACCTGAAGTAGATTTTAGAGTCTTAAACTACTGTCAAAAATCTAGAGTGGCAACAAATTTCTGTTTAGCAACTTGAACTGCCCAGTCTCCATAGGTACTTTATGCCTTTGTGCTGCTTGTTCATAAGAAGTAGAAATAATTTTTCTAAGCATCTTAGAATGGATCAGAAGCAGACCATTCATGGAGGGAGAAAGGTAGTTTTCTCCTGGTTATCTTACTTTATCAGGATGTTTTTTTGCCAGCTGACCCAGTTTCAGGCTTTGTAGATAGAAATGGCATGTATCCTGTAGCATATTTCTATTACCCTATATGACTCAAGATAGATGTCATACCCTACATAAAAGAAGCATCCAATAAGGAAGTTTACAGCTGTCCCCAAATTGTTCTTCTCATTCAATTTCATTTCTGGTTTCAGAATAACTAAGAAGATTTGCCTATTTAAAAATAAAATCTTCAGTACCCTGTACTCTCCTTCCCCCTTCCTTTCTTTGGCTCCTCCCATTTTTACTTTTGCCTCCGGCAGGGATCCCTTCCCAATGTGCCTGAAGTGTGCACCTGGAGAATACGTCCTTTCATCAGGCAAGGTCCACTTTCAGTTTTAGTTCTAACCTCTCATCCTCTAAGAAATAGCACTTTAATACCCCCTACCCTTGTGACACTTACTTTATAGATCTCTATTTGCCATGTTGCCACTGCCCTGTGTTAGAACTGTACATGCTTATGTTTTTCATTCTAGGTGGCAGATGTCGTTGGCTTTGACCTTTGTATTTTTCTCAAGATATTTATACCAAAAGATATCCCTTTTTTTTTGAAGTAGGTTTTCACACCCAATGCAGAGCCTAATGTGGGGCTTCAGCTCAAGACCCTGAGATCAAGATCTGAGCTGAGATCGAGGGTTAGCTGCTTAACCCACTGAGCCACCCAGGTACCCCTCCCATAAAATTTTTTGAATTGAAATAACTAGTATGTAATCTTTCTTAATATATCATTAATATTGTTCTCATACATGTCAGTGGTAGGGGAAAAACACTAAAAATGAGGTTTAAATGTGAAAAGGATAGAAACTTCAGGGATTATCAATGTTCGCTTTTCATACTGGGTTGCACAGTTATGTTTCATTGTCTCAAACCTCAATTTCCAATAATAAATAATGTCTTTCCTGACACAGGAGCCAGTAGGGGGTGGAGGGAGGGACTGCTCTTGGTGCTCCAAGTCGGGCATTATCATTCTCACTTTTTTTAACGTTTTTATTTTCATTCCAGTTAGTTAACATACAATGTTATATTGTTTCAGGTGTACAGTATAGTGTTTCACCAATGATTCCATACACTACCCGGTGCTTATCACAAGTGCATTCCTTAATCCCCATCCCCTATTTAACCCGTCCCCCACCCTCTCCCCTCTGGTAATCTCTGTAATTAAGAGTCTGTCTCTTGGTTTGTCTCTTTCTCTCTCTGTTTTTCTCTTTGCTGGTTTGTTTTGTTTCTTAAATTCCACATATGAGTGAAATCATATGGCATTTGTTTTTCTTTAACTGATTTTGCTTAGCATTATACTCTCTAGCTCTGTCCATGTTGCTGTAAATAGCAAGAGTTCATTCTTTTTTATTACCATTCTTACTTGTAAGGGAGATTCAGTCACTTGCTCAGCCCCTCACAGTCAGTAAAGCCTAAAATCAGAATCTGAACTCAGGGCTGTTAGAAAGCAAAAGCATGGTGCTCCCATCATGCTGCACTCACTGCCTAAACAATGATGACTATAAAATATTAACAGTGAAAATAAAAATTTGCACACTACCATCAAAGAAAACCCATCTTTCTTTTGTAAGTTTGCTTCCACATTCCACAGGCCACAAACTGTAAATTTGAAAAGTGTGGTGATTGCTATTTCCAATCAACTTATTCATATCATGAAACCTTATGGTAAGAAAGACTTTTCTGATGACTCTATAAATTAACAACCCATCCCTGTCCACCAAGCTCTATTCCCTACAATGGGGAATTCCTCTATTTCCTTCTTCATTCATCTCCATCTGACGCATTACGGTACATTTGTTTCCTTGTTTAGTGCCTGTCATCTGCTTACTAGAGCCTACGCTCCATGAAGGCAGGGACTTTTTTCTGCTTTGTTCATTAATGTATCCCCAGCACCAAAGACTGCCTGGCACATGGACATGGCAGACTTCTCGCAGATATTTCTTGAAAGGTTGAATAAACACAGAAGAGAGGGTTCTACGTTTCACCTGATTCAAAATAGTGCTACTCTTTTGGGATGAGCACTGGGTGTTGTATGGAAACCAATTTGACAATAAATTTCATATATTAAAAAAAAAAACAAAATAATGCTACTGATAGCTCCTCAATGACTGGAAAATCTGGGGTCTTTTTTTTCCCCCAATTTACTTTTCTACAGTCTAAAAGATTTCTGCCTATGCTCACCATCCTGTTTCCCAAATTATTTCCTAGAATTCGTTTTCTCTTGTTTTTGCCATAGGCAACTTTTATCACAAGTCACCCACATAGACCTAAAGATGTTAATACTTATTGCAAGATTTCTTGCATTAAATCATATGTGTCACCCAGGGACTCCCCAGTGTCTTAATAATACTACTACATACAACTCAGCACACACTTCAGAGATTAATAAAAACTTTAATTGCCAAGACTTCTCCCCATTTCTACTCCCATAGCTTTTCTTTACTACTCCAGTCACTTATGCTGAAAACATTTATTATGGGCCCTTTATGTTACATATAGATAGAACAGTGAAAGAAATGGGTGCTCTCTCATTGCTTGTGGAATACACCAGTCCTAATCCTGTGGACCAGGTCTGCACCTGAAGCCACTTGAACACCTGACACTCAAAGCCAAGGAATTGCAGAAACCTTAATGGAGAACAACATGGAAGTGTTTGGAAAAGACCACAATGTTGAAAGGCAAGCACCAGAAGTGGTGATGGAGACTAAAAGCATAGGAAATAAAATCTAAAAATTAAACTTCAGTCTTTTAAAATAAGCCTGATTGGCCTATCCGCCTCTTTTTTGGAATTAAGCTAAACGGGCATTTTGTTAAAGTTAATTTTGAAGACTTTTTTATATTTACCCTCAGCTCATCTTCTCTGACACTCATTGCATTTCAGTAAATGTCACCACCAGCATCTGCCAGATGCTTTAGCCAGAAACCTCCAGTGTCTCTACCTCTCTCTGCATTGTGTCCAATCACCAAAACTTAGGTGTTTCTTTTTTTTTTTTTTTTCATTAAAAAAAATCTACTTGGCCAGTACCCTAGGAAAAACCTGGATTACTTGTTTTTAAAACTTGTAATTTGGTCATCTCCCATTGTTACAGGCTGAATTGTGTCCACACAAAAGATGTTGAAGTCCTAACCCCAGTACCTGTGAATGTGAAATTCTTTAGAGATAGGTTCTTTTCAGAAGATCAAGTTAATATGAAGTTATTAGGGTGAACTTAATCCAATATGACTGATGTCCTTATAAAAAGGGGAAATTTGGACTCAGAGACAAACACAACAGGGAGAACTCCATGTGAAGATGACGGCAGAGATCAGGGTGTTCCTACTAACCACCAAAGAAATGCTATTGGCTGCCAGCAAACCACCAGAAGCAGGGAAAGAGGCATGAAATAGATCCTCCCTGATATCCTCAGAAATAACCCACCCTCCTGATACTTTGACCTCAGACTTCCAGCCTCCAGAATGGGGACTCAATAAATTTCCATTGTTTAAGCCACTCACTCTGGTACTTTGTTGTGGACACCTTAGGAAACTAAATCACCTATCTTCTCTTCTGTTACTATTTCAAATTCTACTTAAATTTTTAAAACTTTTTTTAAAGTTTAATTAATTAATTAATTAATTTAGAGAACACGAGCAGGGGAGGGACAGAGAGAGGGGGAAAGAGAGAGAATCCCAAGCAGGCTCCACACTGTTAGTGTAGACCCTGACACAGGGCTCAAATTCAGGAACCATGAGATTATGACCTGAGACAAAACCAAGAGTCAGATGCTTAACTGACCGAGCCACACAGGCGCCCCCTACTTAAATTTTTAAAAAGTTTACAAGAAATGTATTCTCCTTATAAAAACTTTACATTTATTGAAAGCTTTCTTTATGTGCCAGACACTAGGTGCTTTATATGTTATTTAAATCATTTAGTCCTTATATCAGCCCTATTATCATCTTCATTCTACAGATGAAGACACTGAGGTGTAGAAGGCTGAGTAACTTGTCTGTAGTCACATGGGACTGAGCTGGGATTCAAAACCACATGGTGTGGTTCTAGAGGCTGAGTACTCAAACACCATGGCATAACCCCTTTGATTACCACATGGTGCACTCCCCAATCCCCTGAGAGTAATTGCTGTTAGCTTTTTTGTGTAATGTGCTACATTTACATGTTTGTATATGTACATGCATATGCGTATATCAGTATCTCTATAAAAAGTATGCAGCCTTAAAAATACCTAAAAGGATCACACGTATCTTCTTGTAATTTGCTTTTTTCCTACTTAATTAATTTATCTTAAACACCCACTTAAATAGCATATATATTCTTTCTGTATTGTTTTATATCATGAATGTTAATACTTGTGTACTAAGATGGGGGCAACAGCTTTTGATGTCCATGGAATGCCTTCCGAACAGTCAGAGGAGCAGGAAGACACATCAATGTCTGTGAGATGGTGTTGTTGTTTTTTTTTTTAATGTATATTTTTGAGAGACAGAGAGACAGAGAGACAGAGAGAGAGAGAGAGCGAGAGAGCACAAGTTGGAGAAGGGCAGAGAGAGAGGGAGACACAGAATCCACAGCAGGCTCCAGGCTCTGAGCTGTCAGCACAGAGCCCGATGTGGGGCTTGAACTCACGACCTCTGAGATCATGACCTGAGCTGAAGTTGGATGCTTAACTGACTGAACCACCCAGGCACCCGAGGTGGTGGTTTTTGGAATTGAGAATTGACTCTGGGAAAAAGAATATGGGCCTGGAAATCTCAGTATTTGGTATTTATATTCAAGTAGGTTTCATTGGTTAAGTATCATCTCAGCTTTATTTATTATATTTATAAAAGCAGAGGTAATAGTTCCTGTCCTACCTTGTCATAAGATTTCTGTGAGGAAAAACTT
Organism: Panthera uncia; assembly: GCF_023721935.1. Lineage (NCBI taxonomy): Eukaryota > Metazoa > Chordata > Mammalia > Carnivora > Felidae > Panthera > Panthera uncia. Next base: position 103,176,441 of record NC_064810.1, on the reverse strand, counting down.
AAATGAAATATAAAAATGTCTTGCAGTCATAATTGATGTTATGATTATCATTACCTTCATACTGTTTTCGCATACTAGATATCAGAAATATTGGTTTGTAGAGGCTTTGAAATACCACTATATGGGATAATTTTTTTTTTTTTTTGCTTTTATGGGATTGTTGTAAGAATTAAGTGAAGTGATGCATGTGAAAAGATTTCAGGACAGTGTATGGAATATGGCAGGCATTGGTGAAATCTAAATTTCCTCTCTTTTCTCTCCCTTTTTTCCCTGTACATTCAGTGCCATGAGTGTCCTTACCACTGTCTTGTTGAAAGTTCTAGGATCTACTTTTCCATGATACAAACTCTAAAATATTTATGACTCAGAAATTTTTCAAGCCTTCTAACAGAGACAGCATTAAATCATTAATTATAAAAACACACAGTTTAGTGAATTTTTCATTGATTTTACATACAAGATTATTTGGCTGCTGTGTGTGTGTGTGTGTGTGTGTGTGTGTGTGTGTGTACTTTGCTCTCTCAAAACTGTCCCATTACTTGCACAGAAGCACACACCTTTTATGTCTTGGTCATTCCTGAATGATCTATCTCCTTTATCTCTGATAGTCTGAGCTTCAGTAGGGCCTGTTTTTCTTTTTACCCACGTGAACATGAATAGGGAGTTTGTACAGATGCTGCTTTGAGTAATAGAATTCATAACAGACCCAGCCTCTGTTAGCCCAAATTAAGAAAAGGGTACACATGGCTCTTTGAATACAATAAAAAATTAAAGCAAATGAGTAAAGTTTGAAGAGACATCCATCAAACTATGGTGATGGCCTCACATAGGCATTTCCCACACCATGAGGAGGTTCTTTAGATTGGTTGTCAGAGCTTAATAAAAATTTGTGTTTTCCATTTTCCTGGCTCTGCAGCTGAGATCCTTGACATCTTTGTTAAGGTTCCTATTGCCATTGTATTAGTTTTTCATACAGCGTAGTGTGATCTGTGTAGTGTCATCTTTTTCTGGCTGAGTGGGTCCCACCATAGAATGAGGGTTCCTCACCGTGATCCCTAATTGTCTGCAGGCCACTCCTGATCTACACCATGTGTTTCCGATGCCCACAAATTACCAGAGGATAGTTTCTTCCCTGAAGTGGCCTTGGCTACCCTTTTGGGGGCGTGAGCTCCCATACGTTCAACCTCAGAGAACGTTTAAACTTACATTCAGGGGTTCGGGTGATAATTGCAAACCCATGGGAGAGGATAGGAGAGGTATAATTGTCTGATCTAACTACCCAATCCCCTTGTGCCTTGCAGTGAAGGAAGATCTTGCAAAGGTGAGGGTTGAAAGCAGGAACTTCAGAAGATGACTATGGGACTATTTTCTTCTTCCCTGAGCCACCTTCATGCCTCATTTTTCTGCAGCCCTTTCGCTTAATATCCTTCCCCTCTTCTAAGAAATCTTCATTTTTAAAAATGTGTTATTTCTTTTTGAGAGAGAGAGAGTGCAAGCAGGGGAGGGGAAAGACAGATGGGGGCAGAGGCTCTGCCCTGCCAGCAGCAAGTCCAATGCGAGGCTCAGACTCACGAACTGTGAGATCATGACCTGAGCTGTAGCTGGATGCTCAACTGACTGAGTCACCCAGGTGCCCCAAGAAATCTGCATTTTTTAAACAATTTTTTTTAGTGTTTATTTATTTTTGAGAGAGACAGAGCATGAGCACGGGAGGGGCAGAGAGAGAGGCAGACACAGAATCCGAAGCAGGCTCCAGGCTCCAAGCTGTCAGCCTGATGCAGGGCTAGAACTCATGAACCGTGAGATCATGACCTGAGCCAAAGTCAGACGCTTAACTGACTGAGCCACCCAGGCGCCCCAAGAAATCTGCATTTTTAACCAACACCATAGTTGATTGTAAAGACTCTGAGGAGATAGACACTTTGAGAAATGCTGGCCTATATAATATAAAGCCCAGTTCCATGGTGTGATGTTGGTGGACTTCCTGGTCTTTCCTGGCCTCCCTTGGCCCCTCTCTTCAGCTTCCTCTTCTGCTCCTCTCCTATATTCTTTCACCCAACCCTCAACTCCATGAAATTGACATTTGGCCAAAACTGAATTCTTAATTTTTCAAACACATGGAGTTACATAAAAATTCCAAGCTTTTGTGGCTGCAATGGCTTGCTCTCATCGTTAGCTCTCAGAGTAGTACTTACCCTGAGAGAGCCAGTGAGGAGACATCTTGTCAGATGATTCCCTCAAGGTCCCCTTCTTGTCCCCTTGTGCTCCCTCGGCCCTCTTCCTCCTCAAGTTGTAAAATTTCATCTCCTCCTCTGTTTGGTCACTTCTGTACTTTGCTTATATTTCTCTTATCATCCTTATCACACTACTTTAAAACCCAATTTGAGGTGCCTGGATGGCTCTGTCGGTTAAGCATCCGACTTGGGTCAGGTCATGATCTCACGGTTCATGAGTTCTAGCCCTGCATCAGGCTCTGTGCTGACAGCTTGGAGCCTGGAGTCTGCTTTGGATTCTGCATCTCCCTCTGTCTCTGCCCTTCCCCCCTCTTGCACTCTGTCTCTCTCTCTCTCTCTCTCTCTCAAAAAGAAAAAATAAACATTAAAATAATTTTAAATAAAACCAATTCACCTCCTCTTTAAAGTTTGTCCTGCTCTCCTGAGATATTCTCTTTCTTAAATATCCATTGCATGTCATCTTTTTTTTTAATTTTTAAAAAAAATGTTTTTATGTATTTCTGAGAGAAAGAGAGTAGGCAGAGAGAGAGAGAGAGAGAGAGAAACACAGAATCCTAAGTAGGCTCCAGGCTCTGAGCTGTCAGCACAGAGCCCGATGCTGGGCTCGAACTCATGGACCATGAAATCATAACCTGAGCCAAAGTCGGACGCTTAACCGACTGAGCCAACCAGGTGCTCCCCTCGCCTGCTCTCTGCCAATTGCATGTCTTCTTAAACTGTGTCCATGTCACATTCAGTCTTAAAATTCATAATAGTACATGCATTTATAGCACCTGCTATGTGTCAGGCCCTATTCTAAACATTTTATATAAATTAACTCATTTAAGCCTCACATCCTTCTACAGAAGTTGGTGCTACTGTTATCCCTCCTTTCACAGATAAGGAAATGAAACACAGGATGAGTGACTTATGAAGTCCCCCGCTACTAAATGGCTAAGCCCTAGTTCAAACCTAGTCACTCTGGCTCAAGAATCTGCTCTATATGCCTTATATTTTGTAATTATTTGTATAAATATCTTATGACTTTTTTTCTTCCATCTCTACATACCTGTGTCTCCCAGTACATGGTAGGCATTCTCCAGATGCTTGAACAATAGAATTATATGGGAATGACTTTTTTCAGGAATTCTAAATTTTGGGAACGCCTTGGGAAAAAAACCTCCAGTATATCTGATAATGGAATTTCTAGTGGTGGTAAAGGTCAAACCATAAATCCCTTTTGGCAGGTAGCATTTTCTCAGGATTTTTGTTCTCCTACATACCTTTCCAGGCAATTTTCCTTTTCATTTGTTTTACTTTTTCTTACGATATGTTCACACTTATATTTTAAATGATGGAAAGAAAAAGATCACTTGCAAATGCCAACTGGCAAAGTGTTTATTTTAAACACTGCTGTTCCGGTGCACCAGCTGCTGTTGCTATGCTTGCATATTGGTTGCTAGGGGTAGTGAGGAGAGTTAAGCTTGTGATGTTGAGATGACAAGGTGCTTCAACCCAACGTTCCATTGGCCAGGATTTTTCTGAGATCAGGAATCCTCAACTCCAGGCAATTAGAAAGGTACTTGGTTTTAACTTGCAGAACTAATTTAAAGGACAGAATTAATTATAATCTAGTCATTTTCTAAGTGTGGAAGGAAATGTGGCAGTTTGTACAGATTTAGAATTTGGACAAGAGTTTTTAAAAGTTTACTTCTCCCCAAATGATGATGTAATCATTACAGACAGCTAATAGTGTTGTAGAATAAAAAAAAAGAAAAGCTACTCTTAATCTCAGGATATGTTATCTGTCCAAAAAAGGATTTGTTTAAATATATCAGTTGTCATAACACAGGAGAAGAGACCTCACCATTTTAGAAATTGTCCCACTGTGAATGCAGATTTATAGATTTATATTTATATGGAAATATTTGTGTGTGCTTATCATCATTTTGCTTATATTTTACATACAGACCCATTCAATAAGAAATCCTTAACCACCTACTACATGTAAAACATTTTCTGAGGCATCAAGGCAGAATGACCAACTGTCCCAATTTATTTGGGATTTTTCCCAGTTTTAGCACTGAACATCTCATGTCTTGGGAAACCCCCAAGTCCCAGGCAAACACAGACAATTGATCACCATACAAGGAGGAGACAAAACAAGATTAAAATCGTCTCCAAAAACTTCCATGTGTCTAGGAAAACAAGTTGAACGGCCAAGTAATCAAGGGACACAAACAATGAAAGCTTGCATTTATCAAGTGTTTGTAAGGTAAATTCTATCATTATCTCCACTTTAAAGATAAGACCTTGCTGAGACACAGCAAGGGGAAATAACCCAGTTAGTGGAGGAGTCAAAATTTAAAGCCAGGAAGTTTGGTTTGAGACCACATACTATCATTAAATACTGTATGGAAAAGCTCTCCAAGGGGAGAGATTAATAGAGCCAGGAGCACTGGGGAAAGCATCACAGAGGAGTGAATGGCTATACCTTGACTCTAAAAAGTGAGCAGGAATAAGGGAGGAAAGCATCATTAAAGAGAGGAAATCACACAAGCCATGGTCTGGAGTAAAGAACAGGCTAAGTGTTCTCTCTCCAGAGACACGGCAGAGTTAGCCTAGGAAAGAGGACAGAGCCCTTTGTCTGATATTGCAGACAATTAAATGTAAAGGGAGAGAGAGAGGGGAAGACAGAAAGAAAGTGGCTTTCCCTGGAGAGATTTAGCCTCTGTAGTCAAAGGCAAGGTCACCTACTAGATGAGGAGGTGGGATTGAGGCTGGGAGAAGGGAGTGAAGATTTGCAAGCTCCTTTCTTGAGCTATTTTAAGAAGTCCGCAGGTGTCCAACAAGAGGATTCCTGAAGAGTAAGAAGGAGTTGAAATAGAATGTTAATAATTCTTAATTTTAAAATAGTCATACAAAAAATTCTGAAAAATAGAAAAAAGAGAAATCATGAAACCCACTATAACGTTAGTCTTTGTCTTGTTTGTTTCTTATACACTTAGAATCATGGTGTGCCTGTATAGCTGAATCCTGCATTTGATTTTCCTTAATTTATGATCACAAGTATTTCCCATGTTGTTCTATAGTCTTTATAACCATCATTGTAACAACCAGACCATATTCTGTCCTGGATATATTCCACAGTTCCCTTAACCTTAATTTTAATTAATCTTAACTTTTTTTAAAAATTAACTTTAACTTTGTTGATGTTCAAGTTTCCAGTGTTTTCCTTTCATAAATGTAACTAGAATGAAATCTTCATGCTTATATCTTCTTCCCATTGTCTAACTAGTTCTCATATGTTTTTATTTTTTTATTTTTCTTTAGCTGCTGTGAGGCTATGAAGCAACAAGATTCATTTTTTACACAAGCGTACACATGCTAACACATCCAAGTGCATGTTGTTTTCCTTAAAAAAGCAAAAAGTGGTGTTTTTTGGGGGGAAATATTGACTTATTTCACTGACATTTCTAATTACTTAAACGTTTGGATTTGTTTCCGTTTTTTGTAATTCCTTCAGAAATAGCCTGAATTGCCAACTCCGCCCCCCAACTGCTGGAAATTAATCTTGTATCTTATCTATAGTTTCTTATCTCATTTATAGCTACATATCTTATAAGTGCCCAGCTTTCAAAGAGGACTTGGCTCTGAATAAACTGGACTGGACCCAAACCAGAAGAGTTACTTGTTACTACCCAGAAGAGTTAACCTCAGAAATCCCTGCCTCTGACTCACAGTTTCTGCAAATAGCCCATCTCCCTCCCCAGTTCCACTGTGCCTCTTACCTATCCCTATCCCTCCATGGCTGTTGCCCTTTGAGCTCCATTTAAATCTCTGGTTCCTTGATTCATCCCCTTTCTTCAAGACTTGAAGTCAGCTCTTGACTTCCTCTCTCGTACCCATCACTTCATCCTCTCTTGCAGCACCCTCCTCTCTTGCCTGCCCCTGCCCTGCTGATTCTGATTCCTGGATTAATCCAGCTAGGCACCTTCTTCATTCCCACATCTGGCCCAAATACCTTCTGGGGTCAGGTAGAAGATGGTTCTCTTACAAATGTGATCCTGCACCAAGCTGTATCCTCAGGGCTACTCCATACTCCTTAACTAATGGTTAATTGAGTGCTTGGTAAGTGTTGTGCACCATTCTAAGTGCTCAGAGGTATTATCTTTGTTAATCCTATAGCACATTATGTCCATGAAGAAGCTGAAAGACTAAGTAAATTGCCCAATAACATGCCATTTCAGTGTGGGGGCTGGAATTGTACTAGGCACCTAAAAATGCTATCTTTATTGTAAAATACACAAATGTGTGACTATTTGAGCCTTCTTTATTTCTAATAACATAGAAGAATCTGGTTAGAATTTTGTCATCATTAAAATAAATATGTAATTTTCTACCTTAGTATAGACTTAAGTCCAGGAAGACAGGAGTCTGATCTTCTGGTGTTTTTGTATCTCTAATGTTTAGCTCGGTGCCCAGCATGTAGCAAAAACTCATAAGGAATATTGAATAATGTAATATAGTAATTCTTAGCCCTTCATTAAAAGTTCTCTAAAATCACTATAAGGTATGTAAATGTATTTAAAATAATTAAATATTTTATGTTTATATCCCTTGACAAAATAATACCAGTCCTGGGAATTTATCCTTAGAAACTAATTCAAAAGGAGGAAGGAGAAAAAGCATTAGGCAAGGAAATGTTCATTGCAGTGATGGCTACACAAACAGAGAAATAAGACATACATAAATATACAAGAATAGTGCAACAGTTAAAGTTATGATATATTTCTTAAAATGAATTTTGTGCAACCAATAAAAAAGATAAGTTCATTTAACATGAGATGGAAAAATAGAGCAGGATAGCCCACCCCACGACTTGATCACATAACACAGCAGGCCATATTATAGAGTGACCAGAACTCAATTCTAGGATCTTTCAAGTTGCCACACAACCTAAGGCAAATTGCTGAACTTTCATAAATCTCAGTCTCCCCTGTTCCATGGGGCTGATGCTCTCAGAGTCATTGTCGGGATTAAATGAGCAAGCGTGAACAGTGGCCAGGACATCATCTGGCACACTGATCTGGCAACCATGCATGTGGTAAGGACTGGCAGAAAATATGGGCAAGGAAAAATAGTTGATGCTTTCTGGTGTGTGTGTGTGTGGGGGGGGGGATTGTGGATCAGTCTTTTTAATTTTTAAATTTTATGACATATGTGAAATAAATAGCAACTAATAGAAAAATTCAGTCACTTATAAAATATCCTACAATTAGTTTTTTCTCTAATTTAGAAAAACTTCAGTCCAAACAAGTGAATTGACTCAACTGTGCTCCAAGGCTCCTCTCAGAAACCTCACTAGCAGGACTGATGCTTCTCCACTCCCTGCTGCTCATGAGCTGGTTCACTGGTTCACCACCATTCACTGGTTCACCCAATTTCCACCAAACAGATGTGGAATTAGACTCATTTTCATGCTACAAAGATATAGAGAGAGTCATGCTCATCTGATAATGACAATGCTGTGGCCTGGTCCTTTGGTTTCCTGTTCACGTGTGGAAGGTATCTTGTAACCTTACAGGTTATCAGCTCACACTCTACTATTTCTCTTCTTCCTCCTCGTTTGTCTTCCTCTTATCAGACTGAAATTGGTAAAGATGAATTAAAGGTGCCTGCGTTATCCCTCAACCTGCAAACAAGTTGGAATGTTTCAACACCTAACCTTTAGTTGTAATAAGCCTTATTTAGTTGAACACCTTGCCAGATCCACAGTACAATATTTGGATTACAAATTGGATATCAAAGCAAAATTGTTTGGTGCAAAATGTATCTGAAGGCATCATGACAGAGTTCCATGTAGCAAGAATCAATAATAATTATCTTGGCATAAATTATTTTCATTCTTTACGACCTCAGGATTCAGAGAAATTTTTGAAAAGAATAGTCTCCTGCATCTTCAAATCAAGCAGAAATGAAATCCGGAGTTCGGTGTAAGCTCAAGGCTTGTCACCACCTGCTCAAATGTGAGAACGGCACTTTAGGCATGTCCAAGTCTGCTTAGCTTATTCTTATTAGTAGGGGCATTTAATTAAACCAAGACAGTTTCTCTGCCTGACCAGGGCAACTACTGATGAGAACAAAATTGATGGGAGATGAACAGTTAACAGCAGGAGATACATGGGAACAAGAAATAAAAGAGCCATAGTCAAACTGAAGAATATTGCTGTAGTATATTATATTTGACATTTACTGCTGTGTCTAATAATGCATCCCTTACTTCTCTCCAGCATCCATGTTACTTCATTATTTTAAATTTTGGGAGCTTTTGTTTTTTGAAAAATGACAAAAGTCTCAGTTCTCCATTCCTCGTTAGGGTGCATATTTAATTGTATTCCTCTGTTCATTATATTTGAATGTTGCCATTCAACCAGAAGAGTGCTGGCAAAGATCATGTAAATGGCTATGCCTGGCTTTTCCAGGGTATTTAAAATTCTGTCGTTGTTTCCATAAGCCACAGACAGTGGGTTATTTTTCATGGACAGACAGTGCATTCTTCTCTTGGGGTTTTTATGGACAGACTGTATAAAATGATAACACAACGAATGGGATACCAGCTCTACTATATCAAGGGCTTAAATCAGCTATTTCAGACAGAAACTCAATGTGGTAGGGCACGTTTCAAATGGGTTTGCAGGTACAGGCTATAACACAAAAATTTCAACATCTTTTGTGATTAATTCTCATGAAAGGTTAATGACATTTTTTTACAATAAATTAGAGCTAAGGTGAGGGAGATTTCGGTAATGTAGGTTCAGGTGGCAACCTGAATCAAATCGATAAGATTTGCATGCCAGAATTAAAATAGAGATGTAATCTATCTTCAAAATGGCTAGGGTTTGGATTATTGTGGAAGACATAGCACAGGTGTTTCTTCTACTTGCCTGTGCATAATCCCTTCCATGTCACGTGATAGTTATTATGCGTTTATAATACCATATTTGCTGTAGTTCATTTCACACTCTCCTGAAAGAGAAGTTACTTCACTATAATTGCTTAAAAAGAAACTATTTTTATTAAAAAAAAAATTTTTTTTAACATTTATTTATTTATTTTTGAGACAGAGAGAGACAGAGCATGAACGGGGGAGGGTCAGAGAGAGAGGGAGACACAGAAACTGAAACAGGCTCCAGGCTTTGAGCTGTCAGCACAGAGCCTGATGCGGGGCTCGAACTCACAGACTGTGAGATCATGACCTGAGCTGAAGTCGGACGCTTAACCGACTGAGCCACCCAGGCGCCCCCCCACCCCAAAAAAAGAAATTATTTTTAATGTTAATTTCTAATTAACCCCAACTTAATCATAGTCCTTAGAGCTTCCATTTTGTTGTTTCTTTTTTAAACCTGTTGTGAAAAAATGGTCTAATTTCTTAAAACTGTCTCTAAGGAGTGTGAAGAAATGTCTGTTTGCAGCTAATGATCCAGAAAATCAAGAATTACCCCCAGTCTGCCAATGAAGGATATTTTTTATTGGTTTGAAATTCTTTATAATAGAAAAATTTCACATGGAATTAATTTTTAAGCATAGCCTTTAATGCAAACTTAAATTCCCAGCTACCCAGGTGTGACATGTGATCCAGATCTCTTTTCCTGTTATATTTCTTCTGAGAATCCTAAGTTTGTATGTAGAGCCTCTATCCAAACTATTATGGCCACAGTTTTACAATTATTAGTATGTAATAAATGGATTCATTACTCAATACATTATAATAATATTATGTAACAGACATCAAAATAGTTTGGTTTAAATCACTGAAAGAATTTCAGCATTATATTCTACAGCCTTCCCACTTAATCTTTGTCTAATAATTATGATTGATAAACTTGTGAAGAGTTGATTTCTCTCTCACTGGAGAGAAAGTACCATATTTTTGGCTATCTAAAAAATAACAGGGGGAAATGCAACTGCAAAAACTCATAAAATATTATGTTCTTCATGATAAATCCATTTTATTTATTCCTTTATGTCTCATTCACTCCCATCAAGAATATAAGGAGGCTTTATCATTAGAGTGACTATATAATTTATCATCTAAACTTTTGAAAGTGAGAGGGTTAATATCAATCATCATACTGAGGCATAGACATAAACTAGCCCTATCCCAGAAAAGCTGGAACATATAGTTAGTCCTCCCAGTTACCAAAAGCTCAATACAATAAACCTATAGCCGAGACAAGACAAGACAAAAGGAAAAAGAAGGAATAATAAGGAATTGATAGTGAAAAACCATTCAGTCTTTTCAGGAATGCCTGCCTGACTTTGATCTATCTAGACAGAACATATATCACTTAACAGGTTGAAAGTTGGGAATCTCCTATATCACTTTACTAAATCATAAAAAATACTATATTAGTCTGGGCAGGCTAACTGCTATAATAAAGAAATCCAAAATCTAGGTGGCATAAGACAATAAATGTTTATTTTTCAATCACATTACCATTCAGTGTAGATTAACAAGGAAGTGACGATTTGTGGGCATGGCTCAGTGGCCAAGGCAGACAGAAGCACCCTTCTCTTGAACTTGGGATAAGCAAGATAGCCTTGGATATAAATACCCATCCTTGAGACAGGAGAAGAAAGAGAGTGTGGAGGATCAAACTTTTGTCATGTGCCAATTCTGAAACTTATGTGCCTCACTTTCTCCTACATTCCATGGCCAAAACTCAATTGTATGACCCTCCACACTAACTTCAGGGGACACTGGGTAATGTGGACTGGCTGTCCACTAGGAGGAAGTGAAAATGGGGTTTGGTAAACACATAACCATCTCTATCACTCTCCAGCATTCTGGTTACCAAGTACTCATTTCACTCTTCTTCCTATACACAGAATAAGGAAATCTCATATGTAGTTTCTGCATGGAGTTCAAACTCTAGAATCTCTGGGAGGTGCCCAGTTCTCATCAGCTTCTTATGTGGCTTCTTATAATATGCTGACCTATGAACTAGAAAGGCAAATTATCAGCTCCCTATCATTTTTCTTCATACATTCAGTAAACCATGGTGGAATAGGGATAAACACCATGGTTGACATTTCTGTAGGGAAAGATAATAATCAACTAGAAGGCATTTTTCTTACCTTTGCTTTTATAGAACCTTGCATTATTCTTTAGCTTCCATTAAAAGTGTCATCTTCTTTCCTTTTTACCGTTATTCCTCTTGAAAAATCACCCAAGTATTTGTGTCATATTAAGAATATATTAAATCTGTTCTCTTGTAGCTTAGATTAGAAACTATGCAGCTGCTAAGTAAGACCGTCTGCAGTCCTCATTCCTTAAAGTATATAATGGAGTTAATAACAGAAAGAGCTTCTTATCAGTGATTAGGAGGATTATGGAAGAAGATTTATAAGCACTAAAAGAGTTGAGAAAATTAATTCTCAACCAAGATATACAGGAGAGGAGGAAATTATATACAAGCAAAGTTATCAGTTTCCTGACATTCAAATTATTGTTAACTGGATTATATCTTTCTGTGTACCCCTAGACTTGGGTACTTTCTATTTGTTTTTATGTTTAGTGCCTAGTAACTATAAAGATCCCACTTCATTTTGTTGGCACAAACATTACCACTGTAGAGAACTGGGAAAAAAAGTGAAAGTCTGCTAATATTTATTGAAGATTTTGAATCCTAAAATAAAAATGGAAGAATAGCAAATAAACAGTTTTTAAATATTTTATTTCAAAATAATTTTAGACTTACAGAAGAGTTGCAACCATTGTATAGAGAATTCCTGTATACACTGCACCTAGTTTCTCCTAATGTTAACATCTAACATAACCATGGTATAATTTTCAAAAGTAAGACATTAATTTCGTATAATACCAAACCACAGACTTTGTTGGGATCTCATCATTCTTTCCACTAATGTCCTTTTTGTGTACGAGTATCTGATCCAGGATCCCATGTTACCTTTTGTTATCATGTATCCTTGGTCTCCTCCAATCTATGTCTGTTACTCAATACTTCCTGTCTTCCATCACCTTAACTTTTTGAAGAATATTTTCAAGTATTTTGTAGAATATTCAACAATTTCTATTGTATGAGGGTTTCTCATGGTTAAATTAAGGTTATGGAATTTAACAAAGAATGTCACAGAAGTACCTGCTCCATTGTATGATATAGGGAGCCATATTGTATCAAATGGACTTATCACTAGTGATGTTATCTTTAATCACTTGGGAAAGTGATACCTGTCAGGTTTCTCTATTTTAAAGGTACTATTCTTCTCATTAATAAGTATTTTTGGGGAGATACTGTGGTCAGTGTTTGTGTCTCATCTCTCATTGCAGCCATCTGCTTTTCCCTGGATTATGGGTGGTTAGTTGCCCTGTACCCTCAGCGCACGGGTAAGAGAAAAATTGTGAATTTGTGTTTGTTCAGCATTTTTGTTGTAAGTTTTAGAGTTTGTTGTTTCCACCCCTCAGCAGAAACCAAAAATCCAGAGTTTGAGGTTTAAATAAATACTCTTAATGTTAACTGTTACTGTTAGTTGTCATGTTGGTCAATATTCCAATATCCATTCCATTGCATAAGATCAGTCTTAGTCAAATCCCATCAGCCCATTTCCCCTGCCAGTGATTGACTTTGGAATTGGTTGTGACTCCCTTTTGGCCAATGAAATTTGAGGGAAACTGTGCTATGGTCCTTCTAAGGAAAAGTTCTTTTCTTCTAATATAAGAAATACGTAAAAGATAGTTTACCTTTTACCTCTGGATGTAACTATTTCTGGATATATTGTCTGAAACTTGACCACATGATTGACAATCATATTGTTTCTTGTACAAAAATGTAGCCAACACTGAGGACACCAGAACAAAAAGAACCTAAACCTGGTTGCTTACTGGCATATTTCAGCTGCTATTCTAACTAACCATGGAACCGAGCTTATCTATGTAGTTCTAGTTATGTGCAATAGTAAATTTCCTTATTGTTCCAGCCCAATTTGATTCTTGTTTTTTCAATTACTTGGATCCAATGTCTTGTAACTTACCACCACTTCAAGTAAATTATGATTTTTATGCAAATATACTACAATCTCTCTATCCATTCTACTCTTCGTGGGTATCCAGGTTGTTTCCAGTTCTTAGTTTTAGGAACACTGATGCTATAAATGTTTTAATACGTGTCTTTTGGTGAATATGTCCACATTTCTTTTCAGTGTATGCCTTAGAATGAAATTTCTCAGTAGTAAACTATGTGCACGTTCAACTTTAAAAATAGATACAACCAAGTGTATGTGTGTGTGTGTGTGTGTGTGTGTATTTAATATGAAATTTATTGTCAAATTGGTTTCCATACAACACCCAGTGCTCACACCAACAGGTGCCCTCCTCAATGTCCATCACCCACACTCCCCTCCCTCCCACCCCCCATCAACCCTCAGTTTATTCTCAGTTTTTAAGAGTCTCTCATGGTTTGGCTCTCTCCCTCTCTAACTTTTTTTTTTTCTTCCCCTCCCCCATGGTCTTCTGTTAAGTTTCTCAGGATCCACATAAGAATGAAAACATATAGTATCTGTCTTTCTTTATATGTTTCAACAATAGCCAAATATGGAAAGAGCCTAAATGTCCATCAACTGGTGCAGTGATAAAGAAATTGTGGTTTATATACACAATGGAATACTACTTGGCAATGAAAAAGAATGAAATATGGCCTTTTGTAGCAACATGGATGGAACCAAATATATTTTTTAAAGGCTGTTTCAATGGGGCGCCTTGGTGGCTCAGTCGGTTAAGTGTCCGACTTCAGCTCAGGTCATGATCTCGCAGTCCCTGAGTTTGAGCCCTGCGTTGGGCTCTGTGCTGACTGCTCAGAGCCTGGAGCCTGTTTCGGATTCTGTGTCTCCCTCTTTTTCTGATACTCCCCCATTCATGCTCTGTCTCTCTCTCAAAAATAAATAAACGTTAAAAAAATTAAAAAAAAAATAAAAGCTGTATCAATTTACCTTCTTGTGAAAAATTTGTGAGAGTTACAATCGCTCCATATCCTTATCAACACTTGGTATTATCAGTCTTCTCATTTAGGCATTTTGATGAATGTATATGTGTAGTTGTATCACACTGTGATGAATTATATTTATATGTGTATTAATATTTATATTCATATCCATTCTATATCAATTTCTATATTTGTTATCATTTTAGAATCACAACCTGGATACAAATTGTTGAGAAACTACCAAAAGACAGTTAATATTCATGTAAACTAAAAGTCTTTTTACTGTACCTGGAAATAAGGTGGCAAAAAGGGAGCAATGTTAAGCTTAAGTGTACATTGTCCGGTGAACAAGCTCTAGTCCATTTCCTTTTTAAAAAAATATTTGCTTATTTATTTTGAGGAGGGGGTAGGGGCAAAGAGAGAGGTAGACACAGAATCCAAAGTAGGCCCAGCCCTGTCAGTGCAGACCAGACACAGGGATCAATCTCACAAAATGTGAGATTATGACCTGAGCTGAAATCAAGAGTCAGACGCTTAACCAATGAGCCACCCAGGTGCCTCTCTAGTCCATTTCTAAGGATAGAGTTGGTTTTGTAAAGTAGAATAGCAAGACTAAATAAAATACAGAAATTGCTTCCACTTATAACATGTGAGAGATGAAACATACCAATGGGAGAGACATAAAAAGGCATGATGCAAAGAAGGGTTTTAATCAAATCATTTACTCTTTTTGGACTCACTATAAAGTGAAGAATAGATATAGATGATTTCCATATTTTTCCTTCCATCTATAACATTCTATTGTTTTTTATTTTCTCCTCAAGAATATTATTTATACTCTTCTAATCCAAATATTGTGTGCTTGTCACCCACATAAAACCCTGAGACCAGTTGTGGGGTCAGGAGGGCTCCCCGAATCTCAAGTCATTGCCCATAACCCCTGGAGAACAGGTGCCTTGATGGAAGGATCTCCTTGATTCACATTTGCATATGGGCAGTGGTGATATGGACGCTTCTCTGGAGAAAAAGTTTCATTTTCTCTATGTGCTGAAACTTGTACTTGTGAGCAGTTGTAAAGGTCAGTGCTCTAAAAGTTGGAGCATGAAAAGCTCTAGTTGTGGTTTTGACTGGAGAGAGCTAATCATAAGATAGACAAATAGCTATTGGGCTTCAAAACCCTGACAAAAGCTTATCTGCCTGTAGGTAATCTAAATGCCTTAATGAATATCTGTGCAGGTCTCTGTGTCTATTTAGGGTGTACTTGTAAGCCCATGGATTGTGGCTGAGAACTGGGCCAGATCATTTGTGCAGTGACTATTTTAAAGTTCTATTACAGTGGGGGCAACTTTTTCTTGGGCAGTGATGTTAATATTTAAAGCGTGCCTGTTTAAGCAGTTATCTTCTCTGACATCAATGCCTCATTTTCAATTTGCTTTGAAATCTATTGCTTTTTTTTTTGAAAGCATCCATCCACGTGTTTGTTTCTAGTTTTGTTTTTTTTTTTTTTTCAATGTTTTTTATTTATTTTTGGGACAGAGAGAGACAAAGCATGAACGGGGGAGGGGCAGAGAGAGAGAGGGAGACACAGAATCGGAAACAGGCTCCAGGCTCCGAGCTGTCAGCCCAGAGCCTGACGCGGGGCTCGAACTCACGGACCGCGAGATCGTGACCTGGCTGAAGTCGGACGCTTAACCGACTGCGCCACCCAGGCGCCCCTGTTTCTAGTTTTCAAGTGTAATGAATGATAAATGCATTCCCTCTTCTTTTATAATCATGGTTTACTCTTCATTTGAATCTGTCAGGCAGTACTTAATGTTGGCCAATTAAGTGTTTTAGGATGTCACATGTTTGCTCTGTTGATACTCCAATAGCATCCCCCTGTGGCACAGATAATGAGACCTGAGTTTGCTTAGCAACCTGGTTCCAGTAGTTCACCTCTGACCATCATTCTAATGCAGGGTCAGAGTCTCTTGGCATTTTGTACTCAAGGGCCATTTATTTTGGGAATATGGTAGTAAGTCCTGGTTTGTCTTTAGAAATAGTATAATCTTGATCATTCCTATTTGGGAAGTACATTTTTTGTTTATCGGATACTTCTTAGTATGTACAGTTTTCAAAAATGTGCGAGGGCAGCATGGAATTATACACCATGGAGTATCATAGATGTGGTTCTTTTTTTTTTTTTTTTTTTTTTTTTTAATTTATTTTTGAGACAGAGAGAGACAGAGCATGAACGGGGGAGGGGCAGAGAGAGAGGGAGACACAGAATCGGAAACAGGATCCAGGCTCCGAGCCATCAGCCCAGAGCCTGACGCGGGGCTCGAACTCACGGACCGTGAGATCGTGACCTGGCTGAAGTCGGACGCTTAACCGACTGCGCCACCCAGGCGCCCCCATAGATGTGGTTCTAATGCCAGCTTCCTTATTTGGCAACCTAGTGGCCTTTGGACATTTCTTCAATCTCTCTCTCTGCCATCTGAAGAATAAAAAGAAAATAAACCTGGGAGGGATTTTGCAGATTAAATATAATAAATGTAAAGTATCTGGCACACAGTGAGCAAATCCTTGGTGGTTATTCTAATTGCAAGAAACACCCCTCTTCCTCATACATGTATTGTGTCCTTAGTGACAGTACTCTCCATCTCTCTTCAGTGACATGAAGATTTCTTCATTTCAATTGGATAAATAACTGGTAATCTGAGAAATGAAGACTAATGATATTCCAGAGATAGCTAAACATAAAGATATGTTTTGCTGATTTTATGAAGCATATTCTGTTAAGGTAAATACTTAGATATAAAGAAATTGTGCCAAATGATTTCTTCTTTCAGGCAAAAATTGAAGCAGAAAAAGTAGTTTAAAAAACTATACTTTTAGTTTTCTCTTAAAAAAAACTTTACTGTTTGAAGAAGATAAAGTCATCATCTAATCAAATAAACTAAAAGGGACATTTCTATGGTTTCTAGCTAATGGCATGTATCCTAAACATTGTGATCCTAAACAAACTCTTTATTTACAGTGGTGTGATTTTGATGTTATACTTACTTTTTGATAACAGGGAGATATATTATTTAATGAGCAACTTTTTCTAAGTTGTATTTTTATATATATTTTTTTATTTTAAAGACAGAGAGAGAGCATGAGTGGGGGAGAAGGGCAAAGGGAGAGAGAAAGAGGAAGAGAATCTTAAGCAGGTTCCACGCTCAGCATGGAGTCTAACTCGGGACTCAATCCCACAACCCTGGGATCATGACCTGAACTGAAATCAAGAGTTGGATGCTCAACTGACTGAGCACCCATGGCACCCCTAAGTGGTATTTTAGTCAGAGAATACATCAATTTCTTTTGCTTTAAATCCCTTTTCCCTCTGTGGAAAGTATTATTCTGGGCTATATATTTGCCACTAGTCCCTATCACCTTGTCCAGGCAGAAGACATCAAAGTTGTATATCATTTGGGGCAGAATTAGAAGACTAGATTTGAGCAGTTAGTTAGTAGAACTTAAATCCATCTTCCTAACCCTGAGTGTGAGACACTAGGCTCCTGAATTGTCTAATTTGTATTGGGCACTTATAACTTCTTTTAACAACACCCTCTCCCAGTGTTTCCCTTGCACCAGTAATTGTGATGCAGGGCATCTAATTGATGTTTGAGAAACATTTTGGCTCTCTTTTTTGCGATGGGGAAAAAAAAAGCTGGGAGTGTACCAAAGTTCCCTTGCAGTAATATGGTTGTTATTAGACAGATATGAGGTTATGGAACTCTGTTCTGAATGTAAAACCTAGGAATACGAGGGACTTCTGTCTATAACTCCTGACACTTCCATGATTACCAGAATTCATTTGGCCAGTATCCCCATTGTCACTGACTGCTCCAGCTGTAACTGCTCCATTGAAAAGATAACATTCTCATCAGCGGGGGACTGAGAAGCCACACTGGTTTTGATTAACTTGGTCCCCCACTCAAAGGATTAACATTAAAATTATTTTTGTGATACATCACTGTATTTTTAAGGCTGGAAATCATATATCAGTTCAAATGCCTTTATGAGAAATTGGCCCTTCTGCTGTTATTCCAGGTATTGCAAAAGTTAGATTTTTAAAAAATTAATTTATGTACTCAAATAGAAAAGTCATGAACAAAATCAAAAGGAACAAAAGGATATACGTACACAGTAGTTTACACTTCATCTTTATTTCTCAATCCTTCAATTCATCTCCCCTGACCAACCATTGTTAGCAGTTTCTTGTGAACTGATTTAGATATATTTAAGCATATATGATTATATACTATACACATTGTTGGCATCTTTTTATTTATATATTTTTTCCTTAATGATATTTTGGGGGGTTTTTTGGTGATTGGTCCTTGTACACACATATATATCCACCTCAAACTCTCTCAATATTTGTACAGTATTCCATCTAGGGATGGGCCATAGTTTGTTTTATCATGCTCCTCTAGATGAACATTTGAGTTGTCTTCAGTCTTTTGCTCCATAAAGCAATGCCAGAATAAATATTCTTTTACATACGTGTTTGCACACTGTTGAAATAAAAACAAAACAAATGAGAAAAGCAAAGACTATTTATTCAGTCTTGCTATAACTAAGGAGTCAGCCACTCTCACTTGTGTTTTGGCAGAGACTCAAAGGCAGGCAGAAGAGTGGGGAAGCTTTATAGTGTGAAAAGGGAAAGCTTCAAATGTGCCCTGATTGGAGGCTGTTGGCATGGGGAAGTTGGAGGTGAGTTTAGTAGGGCATCCTATGTAATTGGTTAGGGGAGCATATTTGCCTTTTTCTGATTGGTCTTAAGTTGGAAGTGGAGACAAAAATTAGGGAATCTGTCAATTATTAATAAAATTTTGAACTGATTATTACAGAACCTATTGTTTAGCTTCCTAGATTATTACTATAGACAGCTAATCTAGCTTTCTTGCAAGTCTGACATACAGCAAGCTGACTTCTTGGGCAATTTATGGCAGATAAGGAGTTGTTTTCCTGGGTAGGTTTCTTCAGGCTGTGGGTCAAAGTTCTAACTGTTCATTTGCATATTCAGTCTCTCAACACATATGCAAATACATCTGTAAGATAAATTCCTAAAAGTAGAATTTCTGAGTCAAAGATATATGCCATTTAATTTATAAATATTTTGTCAAGTTGCTTTGCATAAGTTTTCATGAATTTATGGTTCTTATAGCCTTGTGGGGATATAACTTTTTTATCTTTGCAAGTTTGATAGGTAAAAAAAAAATACTATCTCAGTGTAGTTTAATTTGTACCTGAGGTTGAGAATTCTTTTTCACGTGTTGCCATGTTTTTCTTTCTCTGTGAGTTGTCTACTCATGTCCCTGGTATCAACATATTTTTAAGTGCTCCCAGGCCAAGGTATATTTATAGAGAGAGTATAGAGAGTAAGTCTCTGGAATTTGAAATTATCACCTTGAAAATTCAACCTAGAATCAGGACAGGACATGAGATCCACTCTCTTAGCAAATTTTAAGTACACAATAGAGATTCATTAACTATCATCACCATGGTGCACATTACATCTCTAAAACTTACTCATCTTTATAATTCAAACTTTTTACCCTTTGACCAATATCTCCATATTTTCCCCACCCCAGCCATAGGCAACCACCATCTATTCTCTGTTTTTTTATGAATTTCACTTTTTTAGATTCCACATTTAAGTGAGATCATATGTTTTTTTTTTTTCCATGTCTGGCTTATCTCAGTTAACATAGTGGCTTCAAGTTTCATCCATGTCATTGCAAATGTCAAGGTTTCCTTCCTTTTTATGGCTGAAAAATATTCTATTATGTAGATAGCAAATATTATATAGATAGATTGATAGGTATGAAGATATGCACATATCTTCTGTATACTTCATAATTTTTTAATCTATTCATCCATCAACAGACACTTAGGTTGTTTCCAAGTACATGGGCTTTGAAGTTGGGCAACTGAAGCTATATTCCCAGCGCCGGTATTCATGGCCTTAGGGGAAGTAGTAACCTTTCTCATCCTCCTCTTTCTCACTGGTTCAGTGGAAATGTTAATACCTATTCAGGAGTTCTTGTGTAGGGGGGTGATTTTTTAGCATACTGCCTGGAATGTTGGAAGTACCCAGCCAATTGTTGGCTCATGTACTCTTCTTTGGTATCTAGTGAACTTTCTAGCCACTTGGAAATTGAGGCAATACTGAGATTATTAGCAAAAATTTCAAGTCAAGCCCTCATGAACATGAGTAACAGATGCTAAAGCTTTCTAAGTTGGCAGGACTTCTTTAAAGAGTCCTAGTTAATACTGGAGTTGGGGGGGAAGGGATGGGAGCCATGGTGGCTGTGTGTGGTGTAATTTTGTTGCAAATGCAAATTAGTTTTCCTGTCATTTGCTAGCAAGCCCACTGTTTATAATAACTGTTCATAATGAATCAGGCTGATATTTTGTTCATACATTTTCCCGTGAGGCCTTAATAACTCTGCTTCTGTGTTTTATGGTTACACATTGTGGAATGAGACTCTGGTGGAAATACAATCCTATTTTATAGCCTCTGTAGAAATGAAAGGCAGAAAAAAACAGCAATGGAAGCAAATTAGTGGTCAGAAAGAGTTCCAAGAAAGAGAGGGGTGCTCTTCCAGCCAGGCCTGGAAAGTGTATGGGAAATATGAAGGGTGGTCTAGAAAGTCTCCATCAATGAGGTGGCTGAGAGGAATTTAAAAATATAGCAAAGGCTCTTAGGCTTGATTAGGTGGAAACCTTGGGTGACCTAAACTGAATGGCTATACAATTCAGCAAATAGTTACTGATACGTACTGTGTCTCAGACCCTTTATAAACTCTAAAGCTGTACTATCCAATATGATAGCCATTAGCCACATATGCATATTTGAGTTTAAATTACTTAAAATTAATATGGTTTAAAAATTCAGTTCCTCCATTGCACTAACCACATTTCGAGTCATGGGGCTGTGACAGAAATTTGTCAACATACTGTTGTGGGGGCTGACGCTAGGGTAAGGAGGCTTAAAAAGGATAGTGGCCAAATATCAGAGGATGAAGGAAGAGCAACTATTCAGAAAAGGCTTCGTAGTGGGTGGAGAAATGACCTGAGTCTTAAAGGTGAGTGGGTTTTCTCAGGTAGACAAGTGTGGAGGAGAGCATTACAAGCAGAAGAGGTAGATAAGCAAATCAAGGAAATGTGAACCGGTGTGGACTGTTCAGAAAAATGCCCATAGTTTACTATGGCTGGAGTTTGCGGCCAGAACTAAGCTCATAGAAGTGGGTGGGGAGGGTTTAGGCACTATACCAAAGGGTCAGGATTTTGTCTTTTGGGCAATGAGGAGACAGTGAAGAGTTTTAAACAGGAGAGTGAATTATATGGTCAGATTTACATGCATTGGAATGGAAAAAGTTCAGAGTTTATTGTCAAAGTCTTGATGTTTTAAATGCTACACATTTCACTGTATCTTTGGCCAAGTCATTTAACTCTTCTGAGTCTCAGTTTCCTCATGTATAAAATGAGGCTTATCTCCACCTCACAGGGATGATAAGAGGATGAAATAATGTAGTAAAGCAGCCTGTATGGTCCCTGGCACACAGTAAGTGTCCAACAATTCTTAAATCCTTTTCTTTTGGCCTATTGTTGCAAAGGAAACAAAATGACTGAAGCCTGTCTGTGCTTTCAGAGATACATTAACGTTTTAATTAACTAATTAACCAATGTCCCTTAATGTTGAGTGGGAGTGGGAATATGTAGATGAATAGGAAAAGGGCACAAGTAACTACTGTATACCCCTCCAAACACAATCTCTCATACCCAAGGTTATATTCTAAGGTACAGGGGGGTATTGGCATCAAGTAATCTGTGTATGTGTGTGGGTGTGTGGGAGGGTGTTTGTTGGGGATTAGTTTTAGTGAGGGATTGGGCATGCTTAAAAGCAGAGGATTGATTGAGCCAAGAAGGTTATGTTGACATAAAGAAAGAAAATAAAGATGGTCCCTAGTACAATTATGAGGTAGAAAGAGATGAAGTCTATAGCAAAACACCTACTGAGCTTCCTCCCCTAGAGACTGTCCTTTGGGGCTCCACACCAGAAGGTTGGATGAAGGAAAGACATGTTGGGTTCTGTGTGAGGGTTGCAAGTCTGGAATGTGGAGCACTGTCTGTGGAGTCAGTTGGATTTTCTATTTATTTATAAAAAACCTTCTCTACTCCAATTTTATAACAAATCCTACCTCTTTCTATGACCATCATCTCACTTATGTTTTTCCTTTCCATCATTTCCTGTTTTCTCTTAACAGTTGAAGATTGCATTTTTTTTTTTAATGCTTATTTATTTTTGAGACAGAGAGAGACAGAGCATGAATGCAGGAGGGTCAGAGAGAGGGAGACACAGATTCCGAAACAGGCTCCAGGCTCCGAGCTGTCAGCACAGAGCACGATGCGGGGCTCGAACTCACGGACTGTGAGATCGTGACCTGAGCCGAAGTCGGCCGCTCAACCAACTGAGCCACCCAGGCGCCCCGAAGATTGCATTTTGACAGTATATTAGGGCTCTAGTTCTGATGGTAAATCTATGACAGTGTTTCCCAGTTTAAGACCCTCAACTCTCACATGCCAGTGGAAGAAAAAGTGAGGGCACAAAGACCCTTAACATTAAAAAAAAATCCTTTGGCTAGAGTTCTGTCGAAACAGGGTGATTGCTATGGTTATATCCTATTGATTGAAAGTTCTGAATAGATTTGCTTAACTCTTATTAACAAAGTATTGGAAAATTAATTGTCAATATGTGCAGTTTAATGTATAAAATCTTTTAAAATACCTGGAGAGTTGAAAGGGATATTAGGAGGTGAACAGACCAGCAGTCACTGGCCTACAGCAGGACTGTTGTGGTGCGTGGAAAGATAAATCCAACTCATCATCTTTTCTTTGAGATTGTTGAAGGATGATCACAATTTTATACATTTTCTGCTGATTGTGTGGGTAGACTTTTATCAAAGTATGCATAGATCAAGAATGCCTTTTTCTATTTCTATGTGTTATTTACCTATGTAATCGGAGAGATGGTATCCCATAAGATTGCACACTAGTCTAGAAATTTTTTGTCATGAGAGATGTAGTGAGAATGGCACATAACTCTGAGATCCATAAATGTAGGAGATCTGTTGTAGTCCTGTAATTCCAGAGCTAAATTTTTGAGTCAAATTAGTAATTTGTTTCTGTTTCTTCTTTTGGTGCAGTTGAGGTATTTTAATAAATATTCAACTTAGAACATTCCACTTAAAAATTTTAATCTTTGTAGATTTATAGTATTGCAGTTCCGCTGTCAAAATGACAGATACTGATACGTATTTTAAGGTAATCTTATATGATTATTTTTCAGTGCACCATATCAGTCAATCCCCTGACAGGTCATAAAATGTTACAGCTCATAAAGAACCAGTAAATACTCAATTTTCAAGGTACTGCAGAAGAACTATAAATTAAATTGATTACATAACTATAAAATAATTAGTCCAGTATTTCCAGATAACTTTGAGAACTTCTCTGCCACAGATCACTATTTGAAAATGAACTGGTACTTACTAATTTTATTCAGTTTCACACACTGTGCTTGAGTTTTTTTCTTTTTTCTTTTATGTCCCAATATCTCACCTCTTCTCCCTTCCTCAAGATGAGTTAATTTCTTCTTCTGGCTTCAACAAATTTAGTTATGCTGATCTTTTCTAAATTTATGTCTCCTACCCAGACATCTCTTTCACTCTACAGATTCATATGCCCCAGTGCCCACTGGGCATGGCTTGGATGGGATCTCCCCTTACAAGCAGACCCTGAGACAAGAGTTTGAGTGCAAGTAGTTAATTTGGGAGGACGGCCCAGAAAGCTCCAGCAGGGAAGTGAGGAAATGATACAAGAATCAAGAAGCAGAATACTACTTGTGTGCAACTGGGCTTCATTCCTGATGGGGCACTCTGGGAGACAGTATAGAAGATGTCTTAGATTTATCCCCCCCCCCCCGAGGAAAAAGGGAACAAGGTGTGGTATATGTCCTTCAACTGTCTCTGTCATGGCCAGAAACTAGCTTCAGAGAATAACCTTCGTGTTGGTTTGTATGCCTATGTACAGGGGAGAGAGGAAACTCAGGTACAAAGTCCATCAAACTCTAGACATCCCAACCTGGTTCCCTAAACTTGTTTTTCCTCCACACCCTGAGGAATGTGCTGTAATTTACTCCTTTATCCAAGCAGGGACTGATACCATTACCTCCTTGTCAGGGACTGAATCTTACCAGTTTTACCTCAGTAGATCCTAACTGTCTGTTTTTTCCCTCAGCACTGGGTACATTACTTTAGGCCCTGATTATTTTCCCCATGCTTACCTATATTAGCCTTCTAACCAGTCTCTCTACTAGTCATATCCATCTGCCAGCCTTCTTCCTTCCAGATGTAAATGTTCCAAAACAAGTAAACAACGAGACATCCAAACACATCTGACCTTGTCTTTTCTCTGCTTAAAATTATTAATGACTGTCCAGGGTGAAGTTTAAACTCCCGTGTTCTCCTTGTGAGGCTGTTCATCCCAAGTCACTTCTTCACTTCACCATGCACCCAGGCCACAATGAACTGCCACAGCTTTAGGATTTTGGCATAAGCTCTACTCAATCCCAGCTCATCTGTGAGGTATCCCCTTCAGAGGGTGCCTTGTCCTGACTCTTCACCTAGCAGTGGCTGCACTTACTCACATCCCTTGACATTAGTGTTACAGACTACTTATTTGTCCATCTCCTCAACTCAGTTCTGAGTACTCCAAAGACAGAGTTTCTCTATTAGTCTCAATCTCTGGCACCTTGTGCAGTATCTCCTCATAATAGGTGCTCAATAGTTGTTGAATTAATTATTTTGCCAAAATTATCTTCTTTACTCCTCAAAGGGGTTCTATGAGATTGTATCCTTATCTTTTCTTTATAGATTAAGATTTTGCAGTGAGGTAGATTAAACATCTTGCTCAAGATCACAGAGCTAATAAATGATCAAATTAAGATTTAAATTAAAATCTGCTTCCAAGGTCCATATTCTTTCCATTAAATCGTGCTAATTTTCACTATTGCAAAGCACTAAACAAATTTCTTTATTTCACTCTTTACGAATTAAAAAAACACCTGAATTTAAATTTTTTTTTCTGGAAATGAATGTATTCACAGTTAGCTTCTTCTAGAAATGAAATATTCAGCACTCAGGAATACAAATCCTGCAAGGTTCAGTGTAGAGCTTATTGAGAGTAGACAGTGACTTTGTAGTGGAACTTTTATGTATGGGGGTTAGATCATAGAAATGAATATCCATGGTTAAATTGTGATGCCTCTGAGCTTGTGAAATTTAAATAATCATCAGTCAGTTTGACAGTCAAGAAGATATATGCGAGGGCCTGGGGGTGGGCAGGGTGAGAAGATTTGGAAATATAAGCAGTAAATTTTCATACATCACTGATTATGGAAGTGAAATGATTATCCATTAATTACAAAGCAGTTAAATGGATATGTTTTCTGGGTTTTTACTGCACTACTTATGGATCCTGGTCTCTTGCAAGCGCTATTTATGCACCACAGCCCGTGCTTGACCGTCTGCATCAGTGTCAGTGTATGTTGGAAGCAGAGTGCTCATTGGATTTAAAAATAAATAAGCCACAAAAGAAGGGATGCTACTGAAAGAATGTTACTTTTGAAATAAAACACACACCTTGGAAATTATAAGGAAATAATTTTCCAAGATAAAATTAGGTCAGACTCACATGAAGTTTGTTTTTGCTTTTATACTGTGTAACTTAAAACATAAACTTACTTATTTGCAAAAGGTATTAAATTATCTATAAATCCAAAGTTGCGAAAATATGTTTTCATTACATTCATTTAAGCTTTGAGTCAGTTGGATCCCTGGTGCAAAATGTAACACTTGGAAGATTCAAGTATTATATGAGAATTTATGAGAGGAAATAAATGAGAAAATGAATGTAAGACATTTAATATAGTACATGGAATATAGCAAACAATAAGTGTTTGCTATAATTATTATTAATACTATTATGAGAGAAGACAATTGCTGAATGAAAAGTTATTCTTCTGTGATGCTGATATTAGTCAATGTCCACCTATTAGCAACTACACTCTCTCTTTCACACACACACACACACACACACACGCCACTGACTCTTCCTATGAGACTGAAATTAAATTCATAATTTATCAACTGCTCACAATTCAATCCTAAAAGAACACAGCAGACACAAATGACACATAGAAGATACTAAAAACTATTCTTGCACATATGGACCTTACAATACCTTTAAAGATATTCGTCTGATCCAGATGGCTAACAGACACATGAAAAAATGCTCAACATCATTCATCACCAGAGAAATACAAATCAAAACCACAATGAGATACCACCTCACACCTGTCAGAATGGCTAAAATTAACAACTCAGGCAACAACAGATGTTGGTGAGGATGCAGAGAAAGATGAACCCTTTTGCACGGCTGGTGGGAATGCAAACTGGTATAGCCACTCAGGAAAACACTATGGAAGTTCCTCAAAAAAGTTAAAAATAGAACTATCCTATAACCCAGCAATTTCACTACTAGGTATTTATCCAAAGGATAAATAGGAGTGTTATTTCGAATGGGCACATGCACCCTAATGTTTATAGCAACACTATTGATAATAGCCAAAATATGGAAAGAGCCCAAATGTCCATTGTCAGATGACTGGATAAAGAAGAAGTGGTATATATATATACATAGATATATGGACATAGATATAGATATATATATATAGATATATATGGATATATATATCTATCTATATATATATATATATATACACACACACATACATACATACAATGGAGTATTACTTGGCAATCAAAAAGAATGAAATCTTGCCATTTGCAACAACGTGGATGGAACTAAAGTGTATTAAGCTAAGTGAACTCAGTCAGAGAAAGACAAATATCATGTGAGTTCACTCATGTGGAATTTAAGATACAAAACAGATGAACATAAGGGAAGGGAAGCAAAAATAATATAAAAACAGAGAGGGAGATAAGCCATAAGAGACTCTTAAATACAGAGAACAAACTGAGGGTTGCTGGAGGGGTGTTGGGTTTGGGGGATGGTATAGATGGGTAAGGGGCATTAAAGAGGGCACTTGGGATGAGCACTGGGTATTATATGTAAGTGATGAATCACTAAATTCTATTTCTGAAATCATTACTACACTATATGTTAACTAACTTGGATTTAAATTAAAAAAAAAATAAAAGAATAATAAAAAAATAAAGATATTGGTCTGAATTCAGCCTTTAAGTTGAATGTTTATAATAGGCTGATATCACCAACATGTGATAGGATCCCTTTTCCTTCCACTCTGTCTGTAAAAAATACATCATATTAAATTGGAAAGTACAGGGGCACCTGAGTGACGTCAGTGTCTGACTTCAACTCAGATCATGATCTCGCCTTTCATGAGCTCGAGCCCTGCATTGGGCTGTGTTCTAACAGCTCAGAGCCTGGAGCCTGCTTCAGAGTCTGCGTCTCTTTCTCTCTCTGCCCCTCCCCCACTCACATTCTCTCTCTCTCTCTCTCTCTCTCTCTCTCTCTCTCTCTTTCTCTCTCTCTCTCTCTCTGTCTCTCTCTCTCTCAAAAATAAATGTTAAAATAATTTTTTAGTTTTAAATTGGAAAGTACAGAAAGTACTAATAGCCATGGGATTTCTCAAGTAAACATTAAAATTTAAGAATTGATTAATAGGTCTTTAGTCCTGATAGGCAGGACTGATGGCCCAAATGCTTAATTCTGAGTTCCCAGAATCAATGACATCCTTCTAGTGGGCTAAAAAAGACAATCAATATAAAAGAAAGCAAGTGTTAAAAGCATATCTACCAGTTTTGAAATATGCACTCAATAGTAAGCTCAAATACATTGCCGAAGATCATGTTCTGTGGAAGAAGAAAAGAAAACACGATATTACATACCCACAACAGATTATATCATTCAAGAATCAACTTCATCATGTGGAAATATTGCTTGATAATATACGCCCATTCTAAATTGGCCTTCCAGATCATCTGAAGTGTATAAAGAAGTTGTGGGTGAGACTATCTCACCAGTTTTTGCAATGGTCCAGGGGAGAGGCAAGTGAAGACAATCTATAAAGATCATTTACCTAAAAGAGACAACTGTATATTGGGTTTGATATGGCACCCTCTAGGCCTTCAGCCTTGCCCCAGCACCAGTGCCAGCAAATCTGCCCTTTTAAAATTTTTTATTTAAATATTTTTAATTTATTTTTAAAATTCAATTATAATTAACATACAGTGTTATGTTAGTTTCAGGTATAATATAATGATTCAACAATTCTGTGCATTACTCAGTACTCTTAATCCTCTTCACCTATTTCCCTCATCCCCCTGCTCACCTTCCCTCTGGCAACCACCAGTTTTTTTCTCTACAGTTCAGAGTATGTGTTTTTGGTTTCTCTCTCTCTTTTTTTTATTCATTTGTTTTGCTTCTTAGATTCCACTATGAGTGAAGTCACATGGTATTTGTCTTCCTATGATTGACTTATTTCATTTAACCTAATACCCTCTAGATCCATCTATGCTGTTGCAAATGGCAAGATTTCATTCAATTGTGTGTGTATACATCTTATCCATTTATCTGTGGATGGACTGTTGGGTTGCTTCCATATTTTGACTACTGTAAATAATGCTGCAATAAACATAGGGTATGAATTAGTGTTTTCATTTTCTTTGAGTAAATATCCAGTAGTGGAATTACTGAGTTATATGGTATTACTATTTTTAGGTTTTTGAGGAACCTCTAATACTGTTCTCCATTTATTTTGTAAGTGGTTGCACCAGTTTACATTCCCACCAACAGTGCATGAGGGTCCCCCTTTTCTCTATATCCTTGTCAATACTTGTTTTTTGCATTTTTGATTTTAGCTATTTTTACAGGTGCGAGATGATATCTTATTGTGGTTTTGATTTGCCTTGACTTTTTATTTTTTATTGCTGACTGTTTTAAATTAGATGCCACATTTTTAGTATATACTTCTATGAGTTTTAACACATACGTTCAGGTAACCATCACCACAATGAAGATCCAGAAGAGTTCTCTAATACTGCCTGTTTGTACTTTTCCATCACCGTTAATCCCTGGTAACCACTTATAGGTCCTTCATCCTTATGCTTTCTTTGCAATGTCATATATATGGAATTATTCAATGTGTAATCTTTTGAGACTGACTTCTTTTACTTAGTATAATACTTTGAGAATCATTCACGTTGTGTGTGTCAATAGTTTGTTTCTTTATATTGTTGAGTAGTATTCCATTGTATGGATGTATCTCCATTTGTTTATTCCCATTTAAGGACATTTGGATTGTTTTCAGCTTTTCACTACTATGTATAATGATGCTATAAACATTCATGAACAGTTGTTTTTGTTAATGTAAGTTTTTCTTTGGGTAAATAACAAGGTGGAATTGCTTAGCCAAATAGTATATACTCTGGTTTATAAGAACCTGCCAAACCACTTTCCAGACTGGGTGCACCATTTTGCATTCTACCAGCACTGTGTAAGAGATCCAGCTTCTCCATATTTTCTTCAGCACTTGGTATGGTTAATCTTTTTTATTTCAGCCATTCTTTTTAAAAATATTTTTTAATGTTTATTTTTAAGAGAGAGAGAGAGAGAGAATGCAAGCTGGAGAGGGGCAGAGAGAGAGGGAGACACAGAATCTGAAGCAGGCTCCAGGCTCTGAGCTGTCAGCACAGAGTCCAGTGTGGGGCCGGAACTCACTGACTGTGAGATCATGACCTGAGCTGAAGTTGGACGCTTAACCGACTGAGCTACTCAGGCGCCCCTGTTTTAAAGCCATTCTTAATAGCTTCCCTGTCTTCTAATGATCAAGTTTCTATTTCCAGTTCTCTGTACCATCAGGAACCCACCAGTGGCAGCCCAAATTGTCTGTCAAGAAATCTTGGGACACATTCTCTAATTTAAAATATTGGCCTCTTTTCAATTTAAAAAGTATATAGTGGCATGAGATACTTCTAAATACTGTCATACATTGTAAAATCATCTACATCCTATGACAACTAGAATGCTTTCACATCGATAGTAATTAAACATCCTCTGCCATTATGTAGATAAACATTTATCTTTGTTTATATTAGGCCTAGCTTAAGTGCTTAACTGAAAAATGTCAAAGAACACTTAACAACACTTTACATATCCTTTGCTCTTATTTTTTATTATCATTTGTGATGAAACAGAAGTTTATTTGCTTTCTCTCTAGCAACCTGCTTTCAGCAAATATTTGTTGAGTTCCTTCTTTGTGCTAGGAACTTTACTGGGTACTGGGATACAGCTGCAAACAACACAGACAGAAAAACTTGCCCATACAATGCTAGGTTTTTAGAGTGGGTTAGGCAATAGAAAATAAATAGTTGATATAGGTAATATTGTAAATGCAAAGTGCTATAGAAAATAAAACAGGGAAAGAGCTTGCAATCTTAAATAGAGAGGATAGGAAAAACTTCAAAGAGAAGGTCATGTTTGAGTAAAAACTTGCATGAGGTGAGAGTGAACCTTGCATATACATCTGTAACCACATTACAGGCAGAGGAAACAAGGGCATAGGACTGTAGGCAGGAACCTACAAGTCATGATCAAAGATCAGCAAACAGCCTGGGTGGCTAGTGGCAAGAGTTCACAAAGAAATGGTATAAGATGAGGTGTAAGAGAGGTAATTAGAAGGAGGGAGGGAGGGAGGGAAGGAAGGAAGGAAGGAAGGAAGGAAGGAAGGAAACAAACAACTTTTGGATAGGTTGCTAACTTTGGCTTTTGATAGCTATGAAAAATTTAACAGAATTACTAGGATGTAAATTTTGGCTACACTGTTTTATCTTTTCAGAACGCTTTTTATGGTGTCAAATGAATGGGTAGTCCACAGTGCAAATGCTCATTTTTCCCATTCACTATCAGTTCAAGACTTGTAATTATTTGGACACAAAATAGAATGAAGTTTGTCTTTGTTTAATATCATAATTATTAGAGAGGTAAAAACTAATTTAAATGAAATAGTTTCAAATTCTCAAACACTTCAGAGGTACCAGACAAATAAAATGCTGACTGTAAGCAGTCTTAGATTTTCACTAAAACAAGGTTACTAACAGCTGAAGGGCCCTAGTTTTCATGTTTACTTTATTTATCTCTCCAAAGTGAATGTAAAAACAGCCCCAAACCTCACATTTCTCACTGTTTGACTGCCCCCACTCACAATTAAAAATACTTTACTGTAGTTCAGAAAGTTCTGAATATAAATCTTGATTATTTTATGACTTCCCCTTGACAACTAATGATAACAGCTAGTATTTAGGGAGCACCTGTGCCAAACCCTTTATAAGAATGGTCTCATTTGACCTTTATAACATCCTATGAAATAGGTATTATTATTATCTTCATTATGGAAATGAGGCTAAGCTTAGTGGAGTAAGACAGCTTGTCCAAGTCATAACCTAAAGTAAGTGGCTTAGTAAGGATTTGAACCCAGATTTGTCTAATTGCAATATACCTAACCAAACTACTTCCAGCAGTATATTTTATGTGTTGAAGAAACATTTTCTAAGATAACAGTATCAAATGTTGCTCTTGATATACGTATGTTTTGTTTTCATTAGTTATTTCTGCAATAATGCCATGTAACAAAGCCCTACGGCTTCTCCTTGAATCACATTTGCTCACAGTCAGTTGGCTAAAGGAAATTGTAGGGCCGGGTCCCGTGTCAGTAGAGCAGGAAAGTATACTCTACTCCATGGGAATATATATTTCTTCCCCAAGGGAGAGAATATTTCTTTTTTTAAGTTTTTATTTTAATTCCAGTTAGTTAACATCCAGTGTTCTATTAGTTTCAGGTATACAGTATAGTGATTCAACAATTCCATACATCACCCAGTGCTTATCACAGCATTCCTTAATCCCCATCACGTATTTTACCTATCCCACCCCTCTATTGTAACCATCAGTTTGTTCTGTATAGTTAAGAATCTGTTTCTTGGTTTGTCACTCTTATTTTTATCCCTTTGTTTCCTTTGTTTCTTAAATTCCACAGATGAGTGAAATTATATGGTAATTGTCTTTCTCTGACTGACTTATTTCACTTAGCACGATATTCTCTAGTTCCATCCATGTCCTTGGAGATGGAAAGATGCCATTCTTTTTCATGGCTGAATAATATTCTATTTTATATATATACTATGTTATCCATTTATCAATCAATGGACACTTGAGCTGCTTCCATAATTTGGCTATTGTAAATAATGCTACAATACACAGAGAGGTGCATATATCCTTTCGAATTAGTGTTTTCCTATTTTGGGGTAAATACCCAGTAGGGCAATTCCTGGATCATATGGAAGTTCTATTTTTAATTTTTGAGGACCCTTCTTATTGTTTTCCAGTGTGGCTGCACCACTCTGTATACTGGGAATACCGTTGTATTCCCATCAACAATACATGAGGGTTCCTTTTTCTCCACATCTTCTCTAACACTTGCTGTTTCTTGTATTTTTTATTTTAGCCATTCTGACAGGTGTGAAATGATATCTCATTGTGGTTTTGATTTGCATTTTCCTGATGATTAGTGAGGTTGAGCATCTTTTCATGTGTCTGTTTGCCATCCATATGTCTTTGGAGAAATGTCTATTCATGTCTTCCTCCTATTTTTAATTGGATTATTTGTTTTTTGGGTGTTGGGTCTTGTAAGTTATTAATATATGTTGGATACTAACCCTTTATCAGACATGTCATTTGCAAAATCTTCTCCCATTCCATAGGTTACCGTTTAGTTTTCTTGATTGTTTCCTTTGCTGTTCAGAAACTTTTTATTTGATGTAGTCCTAGCTTATTTTTGCTTTTGTTTCCCTTGCCTCAGAAGTCTATCTAGAAAAAAGTTGCTGTGGCCAATGTCAGAGAAGTTACTGCCTGTGCTCTCTTCTAAAGTTTATGGTTTCAGGTCTCACATTAGGTTTTTAATCCATTTTGAATTTATTTTTGTATATGGTATAACAAAGTGATCTGGTTTCATTTTTTGCATATTGCTGTCCAGTTTCCCCAATGCCATTTGTTGAAAAGACTTCCTTTTTTCCGCTGGATAGTCTTTCCTGCTTTGTCAAAGATAATTGACCATATAGTTGTGGGTTCATTTCTGAGTTTTCTATTCTGCTGTTGATCTACATGTCTATTTTTGTGCCGGTACCATACTGTTTTTTTGATTACTACAGCTTTGTAATTTAACTTGAAGTCTGGAATTGTGATACCTCCAGCTTTGCTCTTTTCTTTTTCAAGATTGCTTTGGTTATTCAGGTTCTTTGTGGTTCCATACAAATTTTAGAATTGTTTGTTCTGGTTCTGTGAAAAATGATGTTGGTATTTTGATAGGGATTGCATTAAATATGTTTGGGGTAGTATACACATTTTAACAATATTTGTTCTTCTGATCCATGACCATGGGATGTCTTCCCATTTCTTTGTGCCATTTTCAGTTTCTTTCATCGGTGTATTATAATTCTCAGAATATAAGTCTGGTTTGATATATTCCTAGATAATTACATTACTTTGGGAACAGTTGCAATTGGAATGTTTTCTTAATTTCTCTTTCTACCACTTCATCATTGGTGTATAGAAATGCAACAGATTTCCATACATTGATTTTGTATCCTCTGACTTTACTGAATTTGTTTATCAGTTCTAGCAGTTTATTGGTAGAGTCTTTGGGTTTTCTATATATACTATCATGTCATATGCAAATAATGAAAGTTTTACTTCTTCCTTACTGATTTAGATTCCTTTTATTTCTCTTTGTTGTCTGATTTCTATGGCTAGGACTGCCAGTACTCTGATAAATAAAAGTAGTAAAAGTAGACATCCTCATCTTGTTCCTAACCATCAGGAAAAAGTTCTCGGTTTTTCCCCATTAAGGATGATGTTAACATATATGGCCTTTATTATGTTGAGGTATGTTCCCTCTAAACCTATTTTGCTGAGGGAGTTTATCATGAAAGAATGGTGTATTTTGTCAAATCCTTTTTCTGCATCTATTGAAATGAGCATATGGTTCTTATCATCTGTCTTATTGATATGATGTATCATATTGATTGATTTACAAATATTGAACCACACTTGCATATGAGGAATAAATCCTCCTTGATCATGGTGAATGATTTTTTTAATGTATTGTTGGATTGGTTTGCTAGTATTTTGTTGAGGATTTTTGTATCTATGTCTATCAGAGATACTAGCCTGTAGTCCTCATTTTTGGTGGTGTATTAATCTGGTTTGGGTATCAGGGTAATGCCGGCCTCATAGAATGAATTTGTAAGTTTTCCTTCCTTTTCTATTTTTTGTAATAGTTTGAGAAGAAGAAGTATTAACTCCCCTTTAAGTGTTTGGTAGAATTTGCCTGTGAAGCCATCTGGTTCTGGACTTTTGTTTTGGGGAATTTTCTGGTTATTGATTCAATTTCTTTGCTGGTAATTGGCCTGTCCAAATTTTCTATTTCTTCCTGCTTTAGTTTTGGTAGGTTATATGTTTTTAGGGATGTATCCATTTTTCTAGGTTGTCAAATTTGTTGGCATATAGTTTTTCATAATATTCTCTTATTGTATTTCTGTGGTGTTGGTTGTTATTTCTCTTCTCTCATTTGTGACTTTATTTATTTGAGTCCTTCCTCTTTTTTTCTTAATAAATCTGGCTAGCAGTTTATCAATTTTATTGATCTTTTCAAAGAATCAGCTCCTGGTTTTATTAGTCTGTTCTATTGGGGTTTTTTTGTTTTGTTTTTTGTTTTTTGGTTTTTTTTAGTTTATATATCATTTATTTCTGTTCTAATCTCTATTATTTCCTTCCTTCTGATGGTTTTAGGCTTTGCTTGTTGTTCTTTTTCTAGCTTCTTTATGGGTAAATTTAGGTTGTTTACTTGCGATTTTTCTTGCTTCTTGATTTAGCCTATATTGCTATATACTTCCCTCTTAAAACAGCTTTTGCTACATCCAAAAGGTTTTGAAACATTGTGTTTTTATTTGTTTCCATGTACTTCTTAAATTTCTTCTTTGATTTCCTGGTTGACTCATCATTGTTTAGTAGCAAGTTATTTAACTTCCATGTAGTTGTGGTCTTTCCAGTTTTTTCTTGTGGTTGACTTCTACTTTCATAGCATTGTAGTCAGAAAAGTTGCATGGTTTTACTTGGATCTTTTTTAATTTGTTGAGGCTTATTTTGTGGCCCAAATGTTACCTGTGCTGGAAAATGTCCATATGCACTTGAAAAGAATGTGTATTCGGCTATTTTAGGATGGAATGTTCTGAATATATCTGTTAAATCCATCTGGTCTTGTGTCCTGTTGAAAGCCATTGTTTCCTTGTTGATTTTTTTGTTTAGATGACCTGTCCATTAATGTAAGGGTTGTTAAAATACCCTACTATAATTCTATTATTGATCTCTTCCTTTATGTTTTTATTAATTGTATTATGTATTTGAGTGCTATCATGTTGGGTGCATAAATATTTACAATTGTTATATCTTCTTGTTGGATTGTCCCCTTTACTAGTATTTAGTGTCCTTCTTTGTCTCTTGTTATAGCCCTGTTAATTTTTATTTTGTTTTATGTAAGTATTTCTTTTTTTCTTTTTTTAATGTTTATTTATTTTTGAGAGAGAGAGAGAGAGAGAGACAGTGCAAGCAGGAGAGGGGCAGAGAGAGAGGGAGACACAGAATCTGAAGCAGGCTTCAGGCTCTGGCTGTCAGCACGGAGCCTGACATGGGGCTCAAACCCATAAACTGCAAGATCATGACCTGAGCTGAAGTCAGATGCTTAACTGACTGAGCCACCCAGGTACCCCTATATAAGTATTTTTACTCAGGCTTTCTTTTGACATCCATTTGCATGATAAATGTTTCTCCATCCCCCAATTTCAATCTTCCAGTTTTTTTAGGTCTAAAATGAGTCTCTTTCAAGAAGCATATGGGTAGGTCTTTTTAAAAATCCATTCTACCACCGTATGTGTTTTCATTGGAGTGCTTAGTCCATTTATATTCAAAGTAATTATCGATAGGTATGTATTTCCATTTTATTACTGTTTTGTGGTTGTTTCTGAAGATTTTCTCTGATCCTTTTGTGTCTTTCTCTCTTTCACAGTTTGCTAGTTTTCTTTAATCATATATTTGGATTTCTTTCTCTTTATTCTTTGCATATTTATTAGTGGTTTTTGATTTGTGATCACCATTAGGTTTATATATAACATCTTCTGCAGATAGTGGTCTGTATTAAGGTGTTGGCCATGTAAGTTTGAACTCATTCTTTACTACTCTCCTCCTTACATTTAGGGATATGGTGTCATATTTTACATCTTTTTATTTAGTGAATTCTTTGCCTGATATTTTACAGAAATATTTATTTTTACTGCTTTTGTGTTTCCTACCTTCATATTGTCATGTTTGGTCTTTCCTTTCTACTCAGAGTGCCCTTTAATGTTTCTTGCAGGGTCGTTTAGTGGTCATGAATTCCTTTAGTTGTTGTTTGTTTGGAAAACTCTCTATCTCTCCTATTCTGAATTATAGCCTTTCTGGACTGAGCATTCTTGGCTGCTGATTTTTCCCATCCAACACTTTGAATATATCATGCCACTGCCTTCTGGCTTGGAAAGTTTCTGCTGAAAACTCTCCTGGTAGTCTTATGGAATTTCCCTTGTGTGTGACTGCCTTCTTTTGTCTTGCTGCTTTAATTTTTTTTTCTTTATCACTGTACTTTGCCATTTTAATTGTAATATGTCTTGATGTGGATCTGCTTTTATTGATTTTGTTGGGGGTTATCTCTGCTTCCTGGATCTGGATATCTGTTCCCTTCCCCAGATTAGAGAAGTTTTCAGCTATTATCTCTTCAAATAAATTTTCTTCCCCCTTTAACCTCTCTTCTTCTTTTGGGACTCCCATAATGAGAATGTTACTACATTTGATGGAGTCACTGAGTTCCCTAAATCTATTCTCATTTTGCATAATTCCTTTTTCTCTCCTTTGCTTAGCTTGATTACTTTCCTTTACTCTGTCTTCTAGGTCATTAACTCATTCCTCTGCTTCTTCCATCCTGCTGTTCATTCTATCAGGCATGTTTTTCATCTCATTTATTGAGGCTTTATCTCTACTATGTTATCCCTTATCTCTGTATTAAGGATGTCACTGATATCCTCCACTGTTGTCTCAAATTCATTGAGTATCTTTATGATCATTGCTTTAAATTCTCCATCAGGCATGTTACTTATATCTGTTTCACTTCTATCTCTGGCCATGGCCTTGTTCTGTTCTTTCATTTGGGACAAATTCCTCTGTCTTCTCATATTGTCTAAGTTTCTGTGCATGCTTCTGGAGGTTAGGAAAGTCAGCTACTTCTCCTATTCTTGGAAGTAATGGCCCTATGAAGAAGAGGTCCTATAGTACCGTGCAGTGTAGTATCTCCTGTTTTCCAGGGCCTGATGTTTCAGGGAGTGTCTCCAAAGTGTGGTGTATATGCTCTCTTGTTGTATCCTGGCTGCTTCAGGCTAGTTGTCTGCAGAGGCTCTTGTTGTCTATGGTGGTGGTGTGTGGTCCCTGGCCCAAATGTGGTAAGTTTTAGCTAAGTGTGATCTCATCTGCTTGTGGAATGAGACCTGTCACCACTGCTGCCAGAACCAAGGCCCTGAAAAACTCTTGGGTTGGGAGACATGTTGTGGACAGGATCCCGCAGTGCTAAGACTGAGGTAAGGGTGACTGGGAAGGGTAGTTCCACAGGAGGGCAGGGGCACAGGATTTGGTGTAACAAGTTAGGTAGTGAGTGTCAGCACTGCACTGGATTTTGCAGGTGGCTCTGTGTTTATGCTGAAGGGTGGGGGAGGGAAACGGCACATGCCAGTTCATTTGTTCCAGGAGGGGTATCTCTGTGAATATTGTCTCTCTGGGACATGCTCTGAGATGAGCAAATAACTTCCCCACTGTATGTCCATGGGCTGTTTGCCCTGCCTTCTCTCCAAGAGCAGCTCCAATGTCTCTGGGCTATCCCTGAGTCAAACCTGCTGATCTTTATAACTCCAGGCTTTAAGCCCCACTGGTTGCAAGACCTCATGAAATTCAGCCGCTTTCACTTTCCAAGCCAAATGCTATGGGGATTTGTTATCCCTGTGTGCCCCACTGTGTGTCAGTCTATCTCCTGCCCTTCTCTTTGACCACAGCTCCCTCCCCACTGCAGTGGCTACATTCTGTTTTGGGAGGATAGTTCTAAAACAGTTTCAATCTATTACAAATTGCTTGTGCAATGCGATGGGTAGAATGCTTTCCTTTGTTATTATCAACATTGTGCATGCTAAATTTATGCAGTGAACATGTGTATATATCACAGGTCCTATGCAGAATGGAAACTGAAGTATATAATAAATTATCAAGTGGAGTTTCTACTTTTATGGATAAAATTTAAATGCTTTTATTAATTCTTTAGTTTTCTAAATAAAAGATCTGCTGCTATTTGGAAAAATAGCTCTAATAAGGCCTTAAAATTATTTTGTAAAAAAGTGGGTTATCTAAAAACACATATACATAAATAAAAGTTGAGCCTCATCTTGGTTTCTTTTTTCTTTTTTTAAGTTTGTTTGTTTGTTTGTTTGTTTGTTTGTTTGGAGAGCATGTGTGTAGGCAGAGGAGAGAGAATCCTAAGCAGGCTCCAGCCAGCACAGAGCTGGACATGGGGCTTGATCCCATGAATTGTAAGATAATGATCTGAGCCAAAATCAAGAGTCAGACCCTTAACCTACTGAGCCATCCAGCCCCTACTCAGCTTGGTTTCTAATGCCATTCTCCAATAAAAGGAAAAGTATGAAAAAGATGGGGGGAATGGAAAAAGTAATTTTACAGTAGAGAAACCTGACAAACACTACCTCAACCAGGTGGCCAAGATTAACATCAATAGTAATAAGTCATGTTGATCGTATGTACTCATGATATGATGTGCTTAAGTGACACTTTATGTCTGTGGTATTTCTCCCAAAATATACAACCCCAGAAAGACATCAGTAACATTCCAACAGAGGGACATTTAACAAAATACTTGACCAGTACTTCTCAAAACTGTCAAGATCATCAAAAATAAGGAAGATCTGAAAAAAAGTCACAGCAAAGAGGAGCCTAAAGAGAAATGACAGCTAGCTATAATGTGGCATCCTATATAAGATATTGGGGCAGAAAAAAAAGTACATTAGGTAAAAACTAACAAAATAGGAATGAAATATAGATTTTAGCTAATAATAATGTATCCATGTTCATTTATTAATTGTGACAAATGTACCATAAGATGTTAATAGTAGAGGAAACTGGGTGTGAGATATATGGGAACTCTGTACTGTCTTTATAATTTTTCTGCAAATATTAACTATTCTAAAATAAATCTATTTAAGAAAAATATTAAAATGCAAGGATATAAAATAAAGAAAAATAATTAAAAGACAAAGTCAAATACTGGAAGCAGTTTTTTTTTAAAAGAAAATTATAATGTTAGTAAATAATTATAGCAGTTGGGAAAGCCAATCAAAACTAAAAGTCATCTGACTATTGATAAATATGTTTCATTATGATCATTAATATTTTACCTTTAAACAGTTAGAGCTGGATGTCCTGAAGGAATTGCCCTAGGACTGCCTAAGACAATGGTAGGAAGGTTCAAATGCCAGTCTTATGGATTGAAAGTCCAATTTATTTGGTAGCATTCTCTCTTTGTCTCTGTCTCTGTCTCTCTGTGGTACCATTGATCCTTGCTGTGGTTTCTTGTTCTCTCTTCCTGTTGCTTATTTCTGGACCCCCATCTGTCACCCTCACTCTTTTTACTTCTGACTACCCAAAAGAAATCTGTAATTACTTTGAGCTAATGAGAAAAGGAACGTGGACAGGAAAGGGCTAAAAGGGGACTGGGAAGTGAGGATAGGTCTTGGAACACCCAGGTCACTAAGAAGCTAACTAAAAACATTTGAGAAATTTTCCAAAACCCCTGATGATGCAGAGTGAATAAAAAAAACCTCTATTAGTTGCATCAAAAAATGAAGACTAACACCTTTTCAATGATTTCTTTACACAAGAAAAATTTGGTTGGATTTTGATAAAGGTGAAATGGCTTCTAGTAGCATCTCTCTCTCCCCCTCCCTCTCTCTCTCTCTGTCTCTGTCTCTGTCTCTCTCTCTCTCTCTCTCTCTCTCTCTGCTGTATTTTACAGTTTCTCTTGAGAGAAACCATGACATACCATTTCTGGTTCATATGTTTTAGAAAAAAAATGAAAGCATATTGTCAGTCATGTAATTGATATACAGTGCTTCTTGACATGTCTATTTTTAATTAAAACACATTTTAATTAAAAAAGGAGAGAGCAATTTTAAGAAGAGAAGCTCTCTGCCAGATGGTGATTCCTAATTTACCTCAAATGTGTTGGGAGCCACATGATTCATTTTGATTAGCTTGGGTTTGTGCATTGTAGAGAATAGCAATTTTGTTATAAAAAATAACAACCCATAGCACCCCTTTCTAAGTACGTGTGTAGGGGCATGGTCATTGGCATTAGTGAATATATTTTACAGATATTTACCCAGAAATTCTAATGGCATGAGTAAGATGTCTGTGTAAAACTTTAATGCAAGTTCTAGAGCTTTTGTTAATAAATACAGCCCCTACAATATCAGATTCAGGTTTGCAAATGCAAAATCACATTTGAGGGCCAGTCCTCAGAGTCAAGAAATACTCCTGGACAGGGGTTCACTCATAGAGCTTCCAGTAAAGGAGACTGGGAGGAATAATATTGTTTCTCCCTTACTCTTTTCTATAGTTTCATACCTCATTGGCTTCATGACCAAATCTGAATTCCTCATAAGCTCTGTGGTACACAAATACAAATATTTCACGTTTCACATGTTCCACATCTGTAAACTACAGTAAGTGTGTATATTACTATATGATATACTGTGTTTAGTATGCTATATACTCGACATTAGTAAGTATAGTTCTATGTGTATAGACTATACTGAGAGAAAGCAATGTGGACCAGAGGATAGTAGTTGTTCCAAAGAATTTCTCCCTATTTAGAGGGGCAGAGAGAAACTAACACCAAAGCATTC
Source organism: Panthera uncia (assembly GCF_023721935.1). Taxonomy (NCBI): domain Eukaryota; kingdom Metazoa; phylum Chordata; class Mammalia; order Carnivora; family Felidae; genus Panthera; species Panthera uncia. The sequence goes on along the minus strand of NC_064810.1, from coordinate 103,134,990 downwards.
TAATAGACACTTCTCCAAGGAAGACATCACATGGCCAACCGACACATGAAAAAATGCTCCACATCACTCATCATCAGGGAAATACAAATCAAAACCACAGTGAGATACCATACCTCACACCTGTCAGAATGGCTAACATTAACAACTCAGGCAACAACAGATGTTGGCAAGGATACGGAGAAAGAGGATCTCTTTTGCATCGTTGGTGGCAATGCAAGCTGGTACAGCCACTCTGGAAAACAGTATAGAGGTTCTTCAAAAAACTAAAAATAGAACTATTCTATGACCCAGCAATTGCACTCCTAGGCATTTATCCACGGGATACAGGTGTGCTGTCTCGAAGGGACACATGCACCCCCATGTTTATAGCAGCACTATCAACAATAGCCAAAGTATGGAAAGAGCCCATATGTTCCTCGATGGATGAATGGATAAAGAAAATGTGGTACATATATATACAATGGAGTATTACTCAACAATCAAAAAGAATGAAATCTTGCCATTTGCAACTGTGTGGATGGAACTGGAGGGTATTATGCTAAGTGAAATTAGTCAGAGAAAGACAAAGATCATATGACCTCACTCAAATAAGGACTTTAAGAGACAAAACAGATGAACCTAAGGGAAGGGAAACAAAAATAATATAAAAACAGGGAGGGAGACAAAACAAAAAGAGACTCAAAAATATGGAGAACAAACTGAGGGTTGCTGGAGGGGTTGTGGGAGGGGGGATGGGCTAAACGGGTAAGGGGCATTAAGGAATCTACTCCTGAAATCATTGTTCCACTATATGCTAACTAATTTGGATGTAAATTAAAAAAAATAAAAAATAAATGAAATTAAAAAAAAAAACAATTGCAGCATGTAGTTAAACTAAGCCTAAATTATCAGTTAAAGTATCAGAAGAAACCAGCAGTAGCATTCCGTGGATGTATGACTTGGGTGAGGCATTAACCTCTATGAGTCGATTTCCGTAACTGTGAAAACAAATAATAATACTTGCCTCCAATAATAATTGCAAGAAATGAATGGAATGACAATTAGGGTAATTTGTAATGGCCAAAATAGCATAATATATTTTATTAATAGTGAATTCAATAACGCTGCTTTTCTTGGATATGAATATTCTATCATCTGCAAAAAAAGTCCAGTGGCATTAATGTTGTTGTCTGTTTTTTAATATCCTCTGTGAGACCAAAGAGGAATGGAGCAAAAGAGAAAATGGCCCAGGTATTTTGGGATCTTAAACGAACCTAAATAGTTATTTCAATCAAGTTTATAATTTTAATCATTCATGAGACACTCACAGTTTCTTTTTCTTACCCAGATTCAGTTCCTGAGTCATATTCAAAATAGCTGTAAAAATGAGAATATAAATTCTAGGCATTGTCAAAAACAACCATAACTTTGAAAACAAGATGTCATTTAAAATCCTGTGATGAAATTTATCCCAATTTAAAAAAAGAAAATCATTTATTGGACTCAATGAGAAGATTGTGCTTTCTGGTGTATTTTAAAGAATGTTTTAGTATTTAAACACTGAGTTTCTGACCACAATTTTAAGAAATGACAGGGTTAGGATACTGCATTGATTCTTACAAGTTATTATAACACAGTGAGATAAAAATGATTGACAAGTAATAGAAGCTTAACAAATTTCAGATTTAAAGATTTTCAATAATAATAAAACTTTAATCCTCTCATAACTCAAATTCACTTGTGACACATGCCTTAAATTTTACATTGAATTTTGGTTGCAGCAAAGATACCCCATACCCTACATCATAGAATTTATCAGTGAATGAAAATAGTGTGAGAAGGGGGAGTAGGAAAGTTAAGTATCTTTGAGTGTACCTTTTAGATTAAAAGTCAGATATTTGACAGATGTCACATATATCTTGAGGTTAGTTAACATTAATCTTGCCAAAACACAGTTTTACTTCTAAATATTAAAGTGTATTTACACAAAGGCTATAAAGACATGGCTCATTACTTTTACCAAAATGACACTGCTGTAATTTATCTATCTAACTCCTACTTTTTATATTAGTTTACTTTGCATTGGCATGATTTCTAAAGTGTTCAGATCTTTTAAATTTGCATTTCAAAGTAGCTATAAAATATGTATTCCATTGCAAAACATTAGCATAAAGCGATTCGGTATTATATATTCTGTCGGAAATGCCAGGAAGAATTCCACAACTATTGCATTTCCATCTGGCAGCATCTTCCTACACTGAATATTTGCATAAATATTTCAGCAATAAAGTAAAATTATGAAACATAAACTCTTTAGGTTATATTCCAAATTGATAACCTCTTCAAAATTTAATAAGCAAAGGAACTATGCAATTGCAAGGAAATTACTATGGTGCTTTCCACCTATTTTGAACTGTCCTGGGGAAATAGTTCCTTCCTCAATTCATATTTCATTCATATCTTACTCTTTCTGTCCATAAGGAATGAGTGCTCAATGGTTGAAAAAATGAATTCCTACCCAATATAGGTATGAATGTTTAAGTAGTCTGGCTGCCTTTTCCAGAACGTTATTCAGCCTGAATGAAAGACTTACGTGCTGAGTTAATGACAGGTGACTGTCGTGGAATTGGGATATTATAGAGAAAGAACCTTCTATTTTATTTAAATGAATGCCATCTTTTTTACTGCAAAGATAACATTCATCCTCAGAGCTATATTTCTCAAGATTGGTGGTGATTGGTGTGCTAACCAAATTTCCAGAAGCCCATTTATTTTTCACCAGTGGTAACAGACAGCACCTATGCTTTCACCCATACTGTGGAGGGATGTTCATATTTTCAAGAGTAAGTGAAGATAGAGAAAGGTGCTTTATACGGTACTTTAATAATCTAACTCTTCAAGTATTATTATACATTAGGAGGTGGCTAAGTGTCCCTCAGTGGAGTCAGACAGAACTCTGTCTACTGTTATCAATTTGGCTCTGCTTCTTATTGATTCTGTGACCTTGGGTAAGTTCCTTAAAATCCTTTTGCTTATCTTGCAAAGAGTAGTAACAACAATGCCAATCAGTGGAGTTGTTCTGCGAATGAAGGGATATAATGTATGTCAAGAGCTCATTCCGAGTGCCTGGCATGGGTAAAGGTTAAGAAAATGAGGTATTAGTATTAAAACTGTTCTTGTCTTTATTATCAGAGTTATTACCTATATGCCCAAACGTCACTAAATGACCTCTCTCATAGTTATGTGTGATTTAACAGAAAAAGAAAAAAACTGGGAGTCAGGGCACCTGGGCTCCAGTCTCAGTGCCATTACCTACTAGGGTCTTTGGGCCAATAATTTACATCTCTAAACATAATCTTCCTAATATTTAACAGAGGGTTAGGTTAGAAGATGATGGACAAGGAAAGATTCAGTTCTTTCCAGAAGACTAATTCTTACAGAATTAAGCAGTAGTGTTGGAAGCTTGAGCTGGTAAACTTTCCCAAAGCATCCCAGCAACCTTTCTTCTGACTCTGTAAGCCCTGGTCCTACTTTTGTCAGTGTGTAAATGATTTCAGGGAATAGTAGCCTGCAAAATGAGGAGATTTTAACATTTTCCAAAAAAGAAAAAAAAAGAATGTTGGGTAAAGCTGTCTCTACATGCCGCTCTTGAGTTTTTACTACACTGTTTTTGTTTTTTAATGTTAAATCAACAAAACAGTAGAATCTATGGATAGAATGTTGACCAGCAATTTGCCTGAATATTTTAGTTTTATATGTGTGTTTTAGTATCACATAGACACCAAGAGAGGACTATTTTCCTGAAAGATGCTTTAGATCTCCAAGTTTATGTATTGAAAAAGGTAAATGACTTAAATTACACCTGGATGTAATACTGGTCACTGTTATAAAGGGCCCGCTATAGCCTAAAGCTCACATGTCCTACAAAAGGGACACATCTGTGTGTTAGAATGAGAGAGTTCGGTCTGGTGGACTGGAACCCTATAATATGTAGTTGTCTGCTTGTTTATTTGTTTGTTTGTTATTTTAGATAGCCTGATAATAGAGTAAACTTCAGGACTATAATGTTACATGCACATAAGTATGACACTGTCATTGTCCCCTTCCTCTACTAAATATTTGCAGGGGGGGGGGTTTGGTTGTTGTTTTGTGTGTGTATGTGTGTGTCAGGTATTTTTCCCATTTTGTCAACCCTGGAGATCTGAACACCACTATCAAACTATATTACTAGCTATCATTTAATGATCTCTCACTACATGGCTTTCACTGTTCTACTACACACACCATACTACCTGGCAGTTCTAGTCCTGGTATATACTTGATAGAAATTCATGTATATGTTCAGGAAAAGACACATATGAGAATGTTTATAGCAGCACATTTTGTGACTATCCAAATGGCCATCTAGAGTAGAATGGATAAATCATACTAAGGTCACACCATACATAAAATTTATAGGAGATGTGGTTTATAAGCTATTATTACTTAATAATCTTCAAAACTCTACAAGTACTATTATTTCTGTTTTACAGCAAAGCAAGGGGAAGTTCTGAAAGCTAAACTCATTTGTCTAAAAGTAACCACTTAATGAGTATTGTGTACAATTGAAGCTCCTCAGACTTCCAAAGTCCAGATTCTCCGTTATACCCATGGCCACTTAATAGCTTAAGCACTTTGTGTTTGGCTCTTAGATGCTTTACATGTATCATTGCATTTAGTATCATCTCATTTTCATGTAATAACTCTACAAAGTTAGGAAATTGAAATTCAGAGGAACAAGAATGTGGAGAAGTTGAGATTAAAACCCAGCTCCTTTCAGTCTCAAAGCTCACATTTGTTCTGCCACGACACAATGTCTCATATGGTAGAGGCTATATATGTTTTTCTTTAAATAACTTTATGAAGCTTATGGTGGAAATATTTTACATGTAAAATCAGAGATTGTATAGTAAAAAATATCTTATTGTGTTGTAATTATTTATCCTAAAATGTAATATTAGGTCTATTAAACCTGACAGTCTGTTTTGATTTTTTTCCCCTCACTTTTTTCTTATTAAATACATATTTTTAATGTTTGTTTATTTTTGACAGAGAGAGACAGAGTACAAGCAGGGGAGGGACAGAGAGAGAGGGAGACACAGAATCTGAAGTGGGCCCCAAGCTCTGAGCTGTCAGCACAGAGCCTGACTGAGTTGTCAGCACAGAGTCTGACGCACGGCTCGAACCCACAGACCATGAGATTATGACCTGAGCCGAAGTCAGATGCTTAACCAACGTAGCCACCCAGGTGCTTCTTCCATCACTTTTAATTACAAATTGTTATGGTTGGGGCGGCTGGGTGGCTCTGTGGGTTAAGCATCTGACTTTGGCTCAGGTCATGATCTCACTCACAGTTCGTGAGTTTGATCCCTACATCGGGATCTGTGCTGACAGCTCAGAGCCTGGAGCCTGCTTCGGATTCTGTGTCTCCCCCTCTCCCTGCCCCTCCCCTGCTCATGCTCTGTCTCTCTGTCTCTCTCAGAAATAAATAAACATTAAAAAAAATAAAAATGGTGATGGTGAAAAAAATAACTAGAGAATATTAGTATTTTCCTTACAATGGGCCTAATATTTTCAATGTTTGTTTTCAAAAAGTAATTGTGAGACAACCTGATATTTTTTTTCTGTAAGTTGTTGGGGAAAAAATGATGAATATTTTTGAGGTTATTTTTATTTTATTTTTTTAAAAAACCCATACATTTGATTAAGAGAAAGTGCCTAATATAAAGACATAAAAATACTTTAAAACATATCTGTATAATATTTAAAAAGTAAGTCTGGGTACAAAAAACATCATATCAGCTTTTTGGAGTCCCAAGGACTCTCAGAAAACCATTGGAGGAATTGATGTATCCATTTTTGCCATGAACAGTTCCCGAGACCTTCCTGCACTTAGAGCCCGAGACCTTCCTGCACTTAGAGCTCTGCAGAGCTGAGCATATGCAGATTTTAATTTATTAATACAAAGTTAAAAAAAAAAGGGACAGATCTTAAGTACAGATATTTTAACATTTTCTTGATCAAGGGAGTCTTTGTAGTAAATGGGAATAGATTCTCCACCCAACATGTATTTATTTATCTTCTGTCTAGTAAACAAAAACCAAATGGAGAAGCTGAGGTAAATTTTGATTCAAAAAGAAATGCAACATCAATTCCATTAAATACCACCTTCTACTCTGCTGTGTACAAAGTAGGTATTCAATAAATATTTGTTGGATACTTTATTGATTTAATTTAGGATAACTTTTACTAGTTTAACAATGAATCTAAAAGTTACAAATTGTTTCATTTCCCAGTAAATTGCATTTTATGAGAACCAACTGTTAGCACTAAAGTTATTTTAAATTTTTATTTGTTTTCATTTCCCATGAACTTCTAAACAACAGCAAAATTGAATGAAAAATTCTGCTACTCGCTGACTTACAACACTAAAAACAAATCTGTTATTTCAACTAGATTCACTCCACAATTTCATTACTTTCTAAAAAAATAAATTTATTCAGCTTTTAGTGAAAATACACAATGGCAATGGATTGGTGTTACAGTTAGTATAACCTTTAATACAAGTTATTCTAATTTTGGTTCACAAAATATAAAATAATTTTGTGTCTGAGGATCTTGCTGCATCTTAATTAGAAACATCATGCTACTATATATCTAGAGGCTATATTTGCAGTATTTATCACTGCATTAATTCATAGGAGTTTTCCCCTGAATATTATGAAGAGAGGCAGTGGATATTCTCTTTCAGAAAGATGCTTCTGGAGTTTCTCAATGGCTGTTTCAGGAAAGAAGAAAGCTTTTCTTCATGCTTTAAATTTTATTAACTTGACTTCTAGAACATTCTTCATATTGAAAGTTTGAAGAATATAAAGTGTTTATTCTCCCAAGTAAAGAGCACATGTGAAAATGGCTTAATAGTGATTTAAGATTAGGGATGCCTGGGTGGCTCAGTGGGTTAAGCGTCCGACTTCGGCTCAGAGCATCATCCTGTGGTCCATGAGTTTGAGCCCCGCGTTGGGCTCTGTGCTGACAGCTTGGAGCCTGGAGCCTGCCTCAGATTCTGTGTCTCCCTTTCTCTCTGCTCCTTCCCTACTTGCACTGTCTCTCTTTCTCTCTCAAAAATAAATAAACATAGTGATTCAAGATTAAATGAAAGAAATACTATTGTTGCCAGGGTGACCCTTGCTTTCACATCTGGTGGGAGTAAAGGGGAATACTATACTAAAAGAACTAACTACCGGGGCTAGCATTTTAAAACTTTATGCATGCTAAATACAACAGCTATTTATAAGGAATGAACTTACTGCATTTATTTCACATCTAGTACTAGAATGATGTTAGGTAGGAAAATGCAAGTAAGACTCTGTTTTGATTCTTCATCGCAACATTTAAAGACAAGAACCACAGAAAGAAGGGGATTCTATTGGAAGAACTTCTTGCCTTTTCTGTCTTGACAACATGCTAAATGTAAACAGATTGGCAAGACTGAATCCATTGCCTGCTAAAGGTGGATTGTGCTTTTGCCTGTGTTTATTGACAAAACCTTTGCCAAATCTGTTAGATTTGCTACAGCTGCAACCAGCTTACAGGTTAAAGGGAGGCTTTGGGTCACATCATCAGCTCTCTAGAGTCATCCTGCTCTGCAGACATTACAACAATCCAGGCTAGACGGTATAGACTGGATGCTTTTACACACATACACAGGCACACAAGCACACACGTACACCTCCCTGAATTTACTCAGGAAGCATTTAAAGAAACTGAACAAGCCCTCAAAAAGGATGAAAAGGGACCTCATAATTTACTCTCTGGAAGTCTGTCAGAGGGCATAAATCAATGACACTCATTCCAATGTAGCATCTCTCTTGCATTGAACCCCCCAAAACCATTACTGTGTCAGATCAAAAACAAGGAAATGACTAGATCAAAAGAGCCAGGGCTGAGGACATCTATCTTAGTCATTAGTGTAGAAAAAGGTGACGCTATATAAGATCAGATAGCTATGTGCTCAGAAATCTGAAAATCAGTTTTCTCAGATGCATGAAATAGAAACTTGATAAACATCTATTGTGCTTCTGGTACTCAGTATTAATCCTGCATTCAAAATTATATTCAGTTTCTTGGGGAAGAGTTTCTCCATTCCTTACTCTTAATAATTCCTGGTTCCCCTTTTGTGCAACCCTCCAACCCACCCACCAATACCTCTCCCCCGACCCACCCTCACGTTACCAAATCTCTGCCAAATTTCCCACCTTACTATTTTTTTCCTGATGAGGATAAATTTGACTTGGCAATTTAAATTAGAATTTCTTCAGAGATTACAAACCTTAGTGAGTTAGGACTTCATACTAACTGCTGTTTTGCTATTGCTTCACAAAGTCATTTTTTTCACTGCTTATTTTAGAAATTGAGAGTTTAATTCAGAATACTTTAGTGAAGGCCAGTCTGTTTTTCAAAAAGAAATCCTCTTAGAGTTGAGTATTTTATTATCCAGTCCTGTGCTACACCTGGAATACATTTTTGTAGGCAATGAAAAAATCTCAACATCCTTTCTGTACCATGTGTCCTTCTTGGCCATGCCAGTCTGCCTTCTCTTCTGTAATGAAACCTTAGTTAATTCCCTCAGAGTGGTAGGTCAATGTTCAGGCTTTGGTGGGGATTCTTTGTTTTGTTTTGGAGGGCAGTGGCCTCTATATTTAGCAAGTCCCTGTTGCTACTTCTGTCTTGCGCATAGTAGATAGAGAAACCTGACAAAATTTTGATTTGTCACTAGGGTTTGAATTAGGCATTTTAGTATGGAAAAAATTAGACTGAACAGATCTCAAACTTAATGACGAACATCCCCCCCCCGTAAGCTAATTAGACATTTTTGACAGTAGAATCAAGTTTCTTGCAATTATCAACCTCAAAAGAAAATGTGTCTTAGGGCCTGAAAGAGTTAAACATCCAAAGATGCCTAATTTACTCCCTAGCAGTAGTTTAGGCCCTGGAAGAATTTTGACTCATAGTTTTAAACTTTCTATCTGAGGGAGCAATTCACATAGAGGCAGACCGAACAGAGCCCTCATTATAGTAGAAACATGCATTGTGAGCCCCCTTTATGTCTTGCAGAGACCATGCAAAAGAGAGAGCAGCTCTAAATTATACTTCTCACAATGCTTCCCAAAGAGAACGTGGCGAATGAATTCAATTCTTTTAAAGCAAATTACATACCTAAAGGAAAATAAATCTGGACAACCCACCTAGTTTTATGTGTTCCCTTCCCATAATTTCACTGCATTCCCATTATTTGAATTGGGTTAGATCAAATTTAAGATAAAACACCTTAACACAAATTTGTGGAATGAGCTTTTAAAAGAGAGAGAGAGAGAGAGAGGGAGAGAGACTTTAGGACAGAGAGACAGCTTTCCTAAAATTGAATACCACTTGTATTCATAATCTTTCACTGTCTATAGCAATGGTGGTATATGTTATTAAAATAAAGCTAAGAAAATATACGTGCAGGAGAGAGACCCCCACAGAATCTGCTAAGATATTATCAGATGTCCACATGTAAAAACACAGAATAGACTAAGAATAAACCTCTCTTTTGTTACATATTTCCAGATTGCTGATTATAATTGAGATTCTGGGGAAATGTGTATTTTTCAGATAATGGGTTTGGCATAGTATCTGCACACACACATACATTGACATATACAGAAACACATACTAACTGGACAACTAGTCAAGAGAGACTCAGGTGGGTTTTATCAGGGAGAGGATAGGAACTATTGCCCTTTGGAACACATTGTTTCTAAATTTTTTTTTAAATGTTTTTATTTATTTTTGAGACAGAGAGAGACAGAGCATGAGCAGGGGAGGGGCATAGAGAGAGGGAGACACAGAATCCGAAGCAGGCTCCAGGCTCCAAGCTCCAAGCCGTCAGCACAGAGTCCAACGCGGGGCTCGAACTCACAGACTGTGAGATCATGACCTGAGCCCAAGTCGGACGCTTAACCGAATGAGCCACCCAGGCGCCCTTGAACACATTGTTTCAAGGGAAAAATTACTGTGTGGACTAGAATAGCTCAAATATCTTACCAAAGGTTATGAATTCTGGTAGGGAATTTTCTGAAACAAAAGTGTTTCGGTCATCCTGTTTTTAGAGTCAGCATTTTTACATCACTGGAGTTTTTTGTTTTTAGTTTTTTGTTTGTCTCTCTATTATATCAACATGCATAAAACCCTCTTAAGAAGCAGTAAAATAGTGTTTATTTATTTACGGAAGCAAGAAATGGTTATTGAGAATTTACTAAGCGCCAGGTACTATCCTGGATATGTAGTAAAAACGCACAGAAATACAACACAACCTCTACCCTTGGAATCTACCCTTACAGCAGGGTTACAAGACACAATGAACTGAGCAGTAAAGTGAGAGTGCAGGAAGGGCTAATGTGCAGAGGATCACAGGAGATCAGGGTAAGAACAAGTGATTCTGCCCCCATAAGACAGACAGAAGGGAAAGCTTCTGCTAGGGTGGGAGTGGTGGTATTTGAACCAACTTTGAAGGATTAAACTTGGTATCTGGGGAATGTTGGTGTTTGAATAACAGCCAAAAAAACAGAGTTTGAGGGGGCTTCATTTAGTACGAAACCAGGATTCAACAATGGCTGTCCTGAATGCAAACACAGAGACTAGGGAGAGGGAGTTTAGAGGGGTGGGGGCAGTCAGATTAGAAATTTCTGTTGGACATGCCTGGCTGGTCCGCTGCCTGTCATTATACATAGCACCTGTGTAGCACTTCCCACCTCTGCAGACCCTCATAAAGGTAAATGGAGGTGTCTGACAAGTCCTCAGGACCACTGGGAGAGAAAAGTAATCTGGCAGAGGAAACAGCCTATGCAAAGGCTAAAATGCAGTATAATTGGGAAATGGCAAGTAGTAGGTGTGACTTGAATTTGGAGTATGGGCTCGAGGTACAGTACCATGGCTCTACCTACTGGAAGACCTGCCTGTGACAGGAATTGTCTTCTGTGCGTGGCAGGGGCTGCAAGGGGCCAGTGGGAGGCCCAAGGCCCTAACAGAGTCTGCACTTTTCACAAAGAGCCACCCTGTTATTGATGAAACTGCTTCAGTGAGAACTTTGTTGGCTTTTAAGTTTCCCAAGCGAATACTTCATAAGGTGTCAAAGACATGTGCCAAAAACAGGCACCTAAAAATTGAACAGAAGCATAGTTGGCATGTCATATTGATTTAAAACTATGCAATGTGTAAAAAATCCACATGGCAACTTAGAAAATAGGTGATATCAGGTGGCTAATCAATAGTAAGGTGAACTTATGGGAGGGTCCCTTGGTAGTCGAAATAATATAAGCACAGTGTTGTTAGTTGAATTGCACATGGAATTTCATAGGATGTTTGAGTCAAATGTCTATATAATTTCACACTCATAAATCTTTTGAAGGACAAGGTGAAAAAGAACACGATTATATGCTGATAGGTTTCAGAGTGGCATAAAATGGTGTGAGGATTCATTTTTCATAAGAGAAATGAGGATTACTGATCCCTTATGCATAACAGGAATCTAGTCCTTTCCCTGCGTTTGATGGATCATGTGACCTTGAGAAAGTTATTTAACCACTTTGAGTCTTTGTCCTTATTTTTATTATTTTAATTATTAAGAAAATTTAATGTTTATTTTTGAGAGAGGCAGAGCATGAGTGGGGGAGGGGCAGAAAGAGAAGGAGACACAGAATCTGTAGCAGGCTCCAGGCTCTGAGCTGTCAGCACAGAGCCAACTGCAGGGCTCGAACCCATGAACCAAGGGATCATGAGCTGAGCTGAAGTCAGACTCTCAACCAACTGAGCCACCCAGGTGCCCCAATGTCCTTATTTTTAAATCATTTCCAGCTGGTGGAAATGATACTTCCTGCCTGTCAGCTTAATTGATTACTATGAAAATTAAAAGATGCCACACAAATAAAAGTATATAGTAAAGCATAAGATACATATTAAAGATAAGGTATTATCAAGGTAATTAATAGGATAACCTTAAAATTTTCAAGATGGAGTTTACTTGAAAAGTGAATTATGTATCATATGAACCTGGAATTTGAGTAGAACAAGAATGCAGGGGGAAGGTGGGAGTAGGTATAGTAAAAATCAGAAAGAGACTCATTTTTGAACCAGTAATCCAAGGACTGAATGCTACTTCAACTAAATGTCCTCCTGTAAAAAAGTGAATCATTTAATTCATGAGTAGGTAAGTCTTATAAAGGGAAAGCAGATCTAGTCTCACGCAGTTACTATAACAGCAGGCCTGTTGTGAAAACAAAGACCGATAGGTGTGACTTTTGTGTAGGTATCTTGTTAGTTAGCTGACAGCACAAATGTGGAAGTGACAGGCCAGGGCGGGTTTAATAAATGACACCTTAGAGCAAATACATACCCAGAACTTTTCACTGCCAAATAGTGCATGACTGGACAAATGTAAATATCTGGACCCAGAGGAGCCCTCCCTGGTTGTCTAAAGATGCTCAATGCAAACATCATAAGGAGCCCAGGGACCATTAAGCTTCCACTTTCTTTCCGATTTATGAGTGTGTAGCCTTACAGCTTAGATTTTAGCAGAGCATCAGCAGTATCTTGTAAATGGGGAATGTCATTTAAAAAATTTACATACAGTGATATTCACTTTTTCTGGTGTATAGTTCTATGAGTTTTAACAAATACAGAGATCTTATGGCCAGCACTACAAATAGAAAACAGACTAATTCTAATACCCCTTGTAGTCAGACTTTTCTCCTATCCCTCACCCTTGGCAATCACTGATCTGGCCTTTGTTCCTATCTATAGTGTTGCCATTTCCAGAATTTCCTATAAATTGAACTAATCTGTATGATTTTTTTTTTTTTTGCTGGGTTTGGTTTTGAGCTATGACAAGTTATTATTATAAAAGTGCATGTTGACCAGACCATCAGAAAAAAGCTAAGCTCAGATGGAATTTCAACTGGAAATAGAATTAGTTTTTTTTATAATTTTTTTTAAGTTTATTTATTTTTGAGACAGAGAGAGACAGAGCATGAACGGGGGAGGGACAGAGAGAGAGGGAGACACAGAATTGGAAGCAGGCTCCAGGCTCTGAGCCATCAGCCCAGAGCCCGACGTGGGGCTCGAACTCACTGACCGCGAGATCATGACCTGAGCTGAAGTCGGACGCTTAACCGACTGAGCCACCCAGGTGCATTAAAACTAAATAGAATTAGTTATTAAAACTAACAGTTATTAAAACTAAATAGAATTAGTTTTTTTTTATTTAAAAAAAAAATTTTTTAAACGTTTATTTATTTTTGAGACAGAGAGGCAGAGCATAAACAGGGGAGGGGCAGAGAGAGAGGGAGACACAGAATCTGAAACAGGCTCCAGGCTCCGAGCTGTCAGCACAGAGCCCGACGTGGGTCTTGAACTCATGGACCGTGAGATCATGACCTGAGCCAAATTCGGACGCTTAACCAACCGAGCCACCCAGGCGCCCCTAAATAGAATTAGTTTTAATGAACCTTGTGTTTTTTCTCCATTCTTTGCTCAATTCCTGCTTAACAGGATTATGTTCTTAAAAATGCTTTTTGCATTAGGCCTTTCTTCTCAAGGACACTGGTAATTTTCTATCATCTATGGAGTCAGACTTTATTCCACAATCATTTACTGACCACTTACTGATTTCTCTTTATTTTTAAAAAGTTTTTATTTCAATTTCAGTTAATTAACATAAGGTATAATATTAGTTTCAGGTGTACAATATAGTGATTTAACACTTATTTTTAATTGGGATATGGTGCCCAATGCTAGGGATCTGGAGGTAAAAGGCCTTGTTTCTGCTATGGAGAAGCAAGAAGTTCTCCATCAGTTGTTTCCTGATGACTACTGATGTCTACTATGGAATTCTCAATTCTCTTAGACAATACCTGACTTATTTTCACCTTTATTTATTCAATATTTGAACATGTACTATGTACCAGGCACCATTCTTGACACTTGGGATTAAAACAATGAACAAAAGAAAAGTTTCTGTTCCGATAGAATTTATAGTCCAGCTGGTGGAGACAAATAATAAACCATAAATATAATAAATAAGTAAATGGCATGTTAGAAAGTAAAGAGTGCTATGGAAAAAAGAAAAGGTAAGGTGAAATAAAGGAGTGCTAGAGGGGGTAGAGTTGCTATTTAAATTATCTATTTTTAGAAAAGGTGACATTTATTAGATAGAGATGAGAAGACTGGTCATGTTATCTGAGGAAAGAGCATTTTAGGCAGAGGACACAGACAATGCAAAGGTCCTGAAGTGGGAGCATTTCAGAGAGTTTCAAGAAGAGCAAGAAGAACATATTGGCTGGAACAGAGACAGCACGATAGTAGGAGATGAGATCTGAAAAGTAATTGGATGATGGGGACTGAGAGCATGTGGGGCTATGTAGATCATTATAAACAATCTAGCTTTCACTCTGAGGAAGATGGGAATGATTGCAGGGTTTTGAGAAGTAGCATTGCCTGACCTGACTTACATGTTAGAAGGAACTCTTTCACTAGTGTTTTGATAATAGATAGTAGGGGCCAATGGGGATACAAAGAATCTATTGTAGTAATCCAAGAGAGTTAATATGATAAAAACCACGTTATTAACAGGGGAGGTTAGAAAAGTTGGATTATGGATATGTTTTTAAGGTAGATCCAACATGATTCTCTAGGAATTTAAATCTGGGTTGTGATTAAGAGGGGAAAAAGCATATTCAAAAATGATTCCGTTTTTTTTTTTTTTTTTTTTTTTTTTTTTTTTGCCTGAGGAATGGATAGTTTCAAATTCTCGTGAAATGAAGTATGGGAGGGCATGAATATAAGATTTGGGGAGAGATCAGCATATGTAGAATGTAAGATAGATATTAGATATCCATGAAGATTTGGGTTATATCTAAAGTTTGGAAGATAAGTATGAGCTATAGATATAAATATGAGAGATGGTATATAAAGTCATGACTAGAATACATAGAAACGGTACCAGATCATCTTCCTATCTTGGCTCTTATAGCTAAACTGAACTAGAAACCTGAAACGAGATGGAAAAGTCTCACTCTCTCAGATATTAAACATTTCCTTCAGTGTGGCCTAGTTTTTTCTCAGTAGTGGCCCTTTCTCCTTCCTTTCTTCCTTCCTTCCACTATGCTTTCTTATCCATCGGTACCAACTTCCTCCAATCAAAGGAGAGGAAGAAGAATAGAAAATGAGAGAGGAAGGAGGAAAGGGGAAAGGATTTTTGTATACTTTTGATTTGATCAAATAATCCCATTTCTCCTATTTTTACAATAAAATACTTGCCATTCACTAAATATACATGAGGCTTAGTTTATGATGAAGATAATTTTTAATTGTTCACATTTAAAGAGCCAGGAAGACAAAGTAGAAGTTTTGTTCAGTCTTTAAATGTGTTTTCCCCTTCCAAATTTTATTGAAGAAGATGGTGAAGAATTTTCTATTCTTTGCTGTGAAAGGGAAGGCTGCCAGTGAATTTTATTGAAGAACCTTTGCACGGCATGTGGAGACAATTGCTTGTTTTCATTTCACATACCAATTCTCAAGTGATTGGACTGTTAAAGTTGCCCAAGAGGGCCAAAAGTCAAGAATAAGACAGTTTTTTTTATAAGTGACATATGATTAGTTACATTTAACCAATGTAACTAACCAATGCTTTTTCTCCCCCCTAAAACCAAAACTAGCCTCATAGATGGCTGGAAATTATATGGAAAATGTTCTTGTGTCCACCATTCTGAAGTAACTATTCCATCTCCACTTGATCTTGGCTGCCCAAAGGAAAACTAGGCAGGCTCAGGCAAAGCCCCTTCTCCTAGACTAAAGGCCAGGATTTGCACATCTGACCACGAGTTTGTTATTCCTAACACTGAGCATATACTTCAGTCAGGGGAACCTTGACCCTTCTGCCTTCACCCTGTTCATTGCCTCTTTTAAGACTGCACTCTCTACACCACTGGGTCCTGAGGGCTGATCCCTATAATAGGACTGACTCTCCCTGGTACTGCTTCTGCTTCCCTCCCTCACACTTGGTGATGCCCATCACCTTCTCCTGTACCAGGGTGACTGGGCTCTTCAGGGGGAAATTGCACAAACAAGAGCAGGGTCCAACAAGCCTCTGTAACACCTATTACTTACCTGTTTTGCTCTCCCCTATCTCAGTTTCCTACTTCCAAATATTCCCAATTACAGCTCTTTTGAAAATTAGCTCATGCTTACTCTTTTACTCTAAGTGTGTATAGTTGGTGATGACCAAGGTCTGTCTGAGTGAAGGCTGACAAGGAAAATAAGTGGCCACAATATAATTAAATTAATTAAAAGGTGAATGAGAAGTAGAATAAAAAGATAAAAAAAGAAAATTGGCCTAATAGGTAAGTAAATCACTTTAATAAATTGTAATTTTTTTTTTAACGTTTATTTATTTTTGAGACAGAGAGAGACAGAGCATGAATGGGGGAGGGGCAGAGAGAGAGGGAGACACAGAATCGGAAACAGGCTCCAGGCTCTGAGCCATCTGCCCAGAGCCTGACGCGGGGCTCGAACTCACGGACCGAGAGATCGTGACCTGAGCCGAAGTCGGACGCTCAACCGACTGAGCCACCCAGGCGCCCCTAATAAATTGTAATTTTTACATGGTATATAAGAAAGTAAGAAATAATCAAGGACCTTGTATTTAGATAGTAAGCAGAATTTCTTCTTTAATGAAGAGCAGAGTGAAATATGGATAGAGATGATAAATGATCACAGCAGCTGCTAAGTTGGTTTGAAAGCTAGTAATGTGATAGTAATAAACCCAAAGGGTGATGGGCCCTCAAAAGTTGTCCACTAATGAAATATTGAATAAATACTATAGAGACTGCTCCTCCCTACCAGGCAGTTGCACATCTGTGTGAGTAGCCATCTGGCAGGCTTTGGTAGATAAAATTATCATGCTTAATTATCTGAATTTCTGTAAGACCCCTAACAAAACACCCACTAGCCCAATCATCCCCCAAACAACTATTTTTATCTAAAAACAGGATTATTAATTGGAATCTCTTCTCCATAGATCCTAATGTTTGGCCAGGTAATACCAACTTATGTCAAAGGTGATGTTTGGTATTGCAAATTGACATTGTCTTATTGAAGGTCATATTTCTCCCTATTCTGCCTGAAAAATAAAACTATACTTTTTGATATAGATAATGAGTTCTATTTTTACTAGAGGCTTAGGGAAGAATAAAGACGTCTATAAACAGACTATACCTAAAGCCAAATAGGAAAATATATACAAATTCTTCAACTTTTGTATAATGAAAACTATTAATTTCTTTGGACAAGGTAATTCTAAAATAGCCAAATTTACTCTCCATTTTTTTCACAGTGCTGCATACCTATTTTGCATGGGGTTTTTTTTTTTTTTGTTCCAATAATAGTTTAACACAAAATTTGGGAATTTTCCAAGGGAAGAGCACTTTGTACTATTTTCTGTTGACAGCATATCTTGCTATCATCACTCTACTTTCCATTGATCTCACAATAAGAACTGCATATTAGCCAAGCTGGGAAACAGGGATTTAGAGTTTGATGCAACCTTCTAAAAGGCCAATAAAACATAATCTAAGAGAATGTTACTTTCAGAAGTTGAGCACATAGTAGATACCAACTAAAAATACTTTCTCATTTGTTATGAAGGACTCTGTGGCCTTAAAGAAATGGATTTTTCAGAACTAGCAGGATAGGAATTAGAACAGCTTATAAGTGATCAATGGCAATAAAATCAAGACTCAAGGAGAAAGGACTCTTTGTTTCTGTTCCTTGCATTGCAAAGGAAAAGTTTGTGTCTTTAGGACTTAAGTCTAGCACATAGTAGGTGCTCTATAAACATTCCTTTAGTGAATCTATAGCAGTGAATGTTCATAACATTCTCCCGGTGGCTTTTCCAGAGGCAGTATTTCCTCAATTCTACTGCCAGAGATTTAAAAGTACTTTGCAGTTTGGCATAGAAAGAAATTGAATGTCACCTCTGCAATTTGGGCAGCAGAAATGAAAGATACGGCTAGTACAAAGACTCGGGCAGAGCGATGTGGAAGTGACTCATGAGTTCAAAGATCATTATAAATCCTCCACTTGACTAATTAATCCCTGCATCATACAGGGATTTATGTGTCCCTTTCCCTGTAGGGTGAAATAGAATTGAGATAGTGCTTATCAAATTTTAGAGTCATGAGATATTTTTATAGCTGATGCATATGTGTGCACAGGATTAGGGGAGGGAGCCTGTGCATTTCCTTGGATATCTTCGGTTTGTTGATAATATTTTGAAACCATCTAAGTGCAAAACAAAGCACCTAGTAGGCTTGGCGTTAAGGCATCCTCTACACTGGCTCTTATATCTGGTATTTAGTCTCAGAGAAGGAATTGAGCCTGACAGTGATGCCATGGAGCAACGCCTGTATCATGCTGAATTCATTACCATCTCCATATCCTGAAGAGCAAAGGATTGGGGCGGGTGCCCAAGAGATGGCAGACTTGACAGGACTGTCTTCTGATATGAAGTATAATCATATTGGTCTGTCTCTTTTGATATTGCTCTGTAGACAGATATTCTACTTTTAGAATATTCTGTAACAGAAACTGGGTATCGCAGGTTATTACATGATGTTGCTCTGTTATGGGGTAGTATGTTGAGATGTACTAAATTTCTTGAAAGTAAGAGTTGAGTGCTGGTGTGTATGATGTATTTCACCACTAAGTGCCTAGAATAACACCCACTCTATTTCTCCTTATTCCTTTGTCTTGATCACTTTCTCATATATTTATTGTTTATTGTTCCTCACCCTAGAGCACAAGGTTCACAAGGGCAGGGAGCTTGTCTGCCTGTTCACCATTGTTCCCTGATGTCTAGAACAGTGTCTGGCATATTATGAACATTTAAAACATTTGTTGAATTAATAAGTAATATACTCTGTGAGAGTCCTAAGGTTGAGCATGGGTCTCTTAGCTTTAATGTCTTTTCTGTGCTCTGCTTCAAATGGTTTACGTGGTTTATCTGGTTGTTCATCCAGTAAAGTCATCCATTGAAATTCAGTGGTGAAGTCTGGTTGAATCAGTAGCCCTCTCTTCTTTCCTATATGTATTCTAGCCAAACGACTCCATAAATAGCTCATTTTCCTTGTCTCTAGTGACTTCAGTTTGTCCAAAAGCTCCTGTGCTTAGTCAAACAGAGTGAATTATCACTGTGTCCCAAGACTACACTTGGCCAAGGACCCCTCTCTCTTGTTTTTAATTTATCCTCTCACATTGGTCCTCTTGGCAGTCTTTTCTGTACTCAGGGTTTTTCATAACTACTTAAACATTAATGTAACTTGGAGTAACATGGTGAATAAGAACTTGGAATTCAGGCAAACCTGGGTTCAAATGCTAGTGTTAGCACTTGCCAGTTTGTGTCGTTGGGCAAGTAACTTAATCTCCCTATCACTCAGTTCTCTACCTGTAAAAATAACTTAATGATAATATCTACCTCAATAGTGCCATAAAGGAAGCATTCAATAATGATTACCTATTGATATTGCTAATAATTCTAGACATACCTCCAGACTTAACCATTTGCTGACATTCCAGACTTATCTCTCATAGGCCCCACTGGATTTAAAGTTAAGAATCATCTGATAAAAACTGAGCTACATTGTCTTCCCCCACACCCTATATCTCTCATCATGCCCCCTAATCTAGGGGTTACTCACCTGTAGATTGCATGGGGAAACATTTAAAAAGACATTTTTTGAAAAGGAAAAAGTAGTTTACATCATAGGAACGCTAATTTTTATTTAGTAAGTAGTAACATTTTTATTTTTTTATTTTTATTATTATTTTTTAAATGTTTATTTATTTTTGAGACAGAGAGAGACAGAGCATGAACGGGGGAGGGTCACAGAGAGAGAGGGAGACACAGAATCGGAAACAGGCTCCAGGCTCCGAGCTGTCAGCACAGAGCCTGACGCGGGGCTTGAACTCATGAACCACGAGATCATGACCTGAGCCGAAGTCGGACGCTTAACCGACCAAGCCACCCAGGCGCCCCAGTAGTAACATTTTTAAAATACCAATTTCCACTGTTAGCATGATTTCACTTAAAAATATTTTAACTTCCCCCAAAACTAGAAAGGATACAATCTTGGAAAACAGAATAAACAGTCCTTCTCAGAAAAGAATATCTAGCAACTATATCTGTACTGTGTCATCTAGGAATCAATATCTTTATGTATTACACTGCTTTTGTTTTATTTTTCTCATTTCACTGGAGACCTGCAAAAATTTAGGAGAGACAAGCACTGGTCCACAGTCTGGCATTTGAAAACCTGTCTCTCCCATGCCTACGTGATCTCAATTTTATCTCTTTAAAAATCTTCCAGGGTAGTTTCTGTAGCCTCCTTTGAACACTCTATAATGGTCATTTCTACTGTCTGTCAGAAATTTTAATCTCATGTGAAACCTTATGATCCATAAGCAGTAACTTGTAACTTCTTTTAGTTTACTTTAGTATCTTCTCACTGTTGGTCAAATAATACATACATACCTATGTCCTAGATACTTCATTTGTATAATCTACAGAGAGTTGGGATATATAGGCTATCTTAGATATCCCAAATAAAATTTGTTCACAAACCATATTTTTTTTTCTTTCATGCAGAATTTCTTTGCTCCCACCAGCTGGCTTCACCCATAATGCCCTTACCCCAGAACACCCTGAAGAGATAAGGCATAGTGAGATAGAAAGTTAAATAATGTAAGAGGTGGTAACTGTTCAAACAACAATATGAAGAAAGATACAAGACAACATATGTTTAATTGCCAAGTTAATGGCATTGAAAAATTATGCTTTAGTAGCCGTGAATTAGTGAATGCTCATTGGTGCTTTGAATGTCTGTGTTAACTTGTTCATAAAACAGCATGTTACTACCTTCACTACTTTGAAAAAAAAATTTTTTAATGTTTTTATTTATTTTTGAGACAGAGACAGAGCATGAGCAGGGGAGAGGCAGAGAGAGAGAGGGAGACACAGAATCTGAAGCAGCCTCCAGGCTCTGAGCTGTCAGCACAGAGTCCGACATGGGGCTTGAACTCATAGACTGTGAGACCATGACCTGAGCTGGTCAGATGCCTAACCGACTGAGCCACCCAGGCACCCCTTTCACTACATTTTTTAGATATCTCTCTTTATTTTCATCCCAACTTTCTGATTCTTGTTTAATTCCTGATCTTATTAAGAGTTTACTAACCACCGCCTCCAGTATCTTTCCTTTTTCACTATCTTGAATCCTTCTAACTCCTTGGATCAAGATTCCACTTCTTATGTATGCTGGATACAATGATTTTCATCAAACACCACCTTATGTTTGTTATATCCTCTCTAATTTTTCACAAACTCTCAATTATTGACTTACCTAATGGTCCTTTCCCAGCTGGTTTGGGACGACCATAACGACATTGCCTCTCTCTTATTCCTTGACTAAACATTTCTCACCCAGCAGTCAAAAGTCACCTCCTAGCTCCTCCTCCTACCACATTTATTCTCTCATTCTGATGTCTAACTGTGGTGATTTTTGGTTACCAGCCCTAAATATCTTGTTTGTTAATTATTTGTTTATTTGTTTTAAGAATTAAACTTTAATTCTTAGCACCAGCTTAAGAGTCAAAAGACCAAAGCTTAAGTTTGAAAGAGCCCTATACTGATTAACTTTGAACAAGTCACTCACTGATCCAGTGCTAACCACAGAGTAAAACGGTGATTCTAAAACTTGGTACTTTAAAACATTTCATTACCTGATGAAGTAAAAATTTGACAACCCTATCAAGTAGGCTTTGTCCCTAACAGTAACAGCGAAACACATCTTTTGAAATGTTGTTGACCCATGGAAGCCACACCTCTGACACCTCCTACATTTGTGAGCATGCTAGTAGATTTGGGCAGGGAGACAGTATAGCTTAGGTTTTATCCAATGATGCTTAACATTAATTCCAGAGGGGTCTGTCAGAGATGGGTCTGGAGAGCCAGCATGTAGTTAAGCCTAGAGAGACATGTCTAGACACAAACTACTAATTATAATAATGGGTAAGTTATTAGTATAACCAAACTGACACATCTGTAAATCAGATGATGTATGTGACTGTACTTTGTAATCTCTGAGCTTTATATAAGTAATTCCATAATACTACCATTCTGTAGCTGATCAAATCTTACTTTTTCATTTGAGTGTCTGGTGCTTTTAGACAAGCAATGGAAGATATACTACGGAATCTGGGTCCAGGTCATAGCCTAATGCCGGCCCCCTAGAGGGCTTCTCCTCTCTGGGATTTTATATTGGTCTCTGAAAAAGCAGAGGCCCTTTTTCCTGGTTTCATAAAATTGAAATGATATCCACTATGAACAGCGATACACCAACAAATTGGATAATGTAGAAGCAATGGATGAATTCCTAGAAACATACCAGTTACCAAGACTAAGTGATAAAGAAATAGAAAATCTGAACAGACAAGTTACTAATAAGAAGATTAAATATGTAACCAAAACCTCCCAACAAACATAAGTCCAGGACTGATTGCTTCACTGGTGAATTCTACTAAATATTTAAGGAAGAATTAATGCCAATCCTTCTCGAGTTCTTCCAAAAAACAAGAGAAAGGAATTCTTCCAAACTAATTTTATGATGTCAACATTATCCTGATGCCAAAATTGGACAAGAACACTATGAGAAAAGAAAATTATAGGCCGATATCACTGATGAACATAAATGCAACAATCATCAACACAATATTAGCAAACCAAATTCAACAATACATTAAGAGGATCATATACCATGATCAAGGGGAATTTACTTCAGACATGTAAAGATGGTTTAACATATAAAAAACAATCAATGTGATATATAACATTAACAAAATGAATGATAAAAATTATATGATTATCTTAATAATAGATTCATAAAAAACATTTGACAAAATTAAACATCTATTTATGATAAAAACTCAACAAAGTGTATATAGAGGATATGTACCCCCACATAATAAGAGTCGTATGTGACAAGTCCACAGCTAGCATCACAGTGGTGAAAAGATCAGAAATAAGACAAGGATACCCATTCTTACCACTTTTATTCAACATAATATTAGAAGTCTTATTAAGAACAATTAAGCAAGAAAGAAAGAATATAAATCATCCAAATTGGAAAAGAAGAGTAAAACTGTCTCTGTTTGTACATGACATGATATATATAAAAACACCTGAAAACTCCACCAAAAAATAGAACTAATAAATGAATTTGGTAAATTTTTTGAAAACACAAAATTAATGTACAGAAATCTATTGTGTTTCTATAAATAATAATTAAATATCAGAAAGAGAAATTAAGAGGGGCACCAGTGGCTCAGTCAGTTAAGCATCCAACTCTTGATTTCAGCTCAGGTCATGATTTCACTGTTGTGAGATCAAGCTCTGCATAGGGTTCTGTGCTGAGAGTGGAGCCTCCTTAAGATTCTCTCCTTCCCTCTCTTTCTGCCGTGCCCCTGCTTGCTCACTCTCTCTCTCCCTTTCTCAAAAAATAAAAATAAATTTTTAAATTTTTAAAAAAGAAAGAGAAATAATCCAATTTACAATTGCATCAAAAGAATAAAATGCCTAGGAATAAATTTAACCAAAGAAATGAAAGAACTGTACATTGAAAACTATACAATATTGATGGAAGAAATTGAATAAGACATAAATAAATGGAAAGATACTCCATGCTCATGGTTTGGAAGAATTTATATTGTTAAAAAATGTTCATGTTACTCAAAGCAATTTACCAATTCAGTACAATCTCTTTCAAAATTCCAATGGCATTTTTTACAGGAATAGAAGAAACAATCCTAAAATTTGTGGAGACATCACACTAATTGCAAACTGTGTTACAAAGCCAAAATAAAACAGTATGGTATTGGTGCAAAAATGGACACATAGATCAATGGAACAGAATAGAGAGCCCAGAAATTAATCCATGCATATATGGTTGATTGATGTACAACAAAGGAACCAAGAATAGACAATGAGGGAAGGACAGTCTCTTCAATAAATTGTGCTAGTAAAACTGGACCCCTATCTTACACCATGAATAAAAATCAATTCAAAATGGATTCAAAATTTAAACATGAGGCCTGAAACCATAAACCCCTAGAAGAAAACATAGGGGGTAAGCTCCTTGACATTCCTCTTGGCAATGATTTTTTAGATTTGACACCAAAAGCGAGTACAGCAAAAGCAAAAACAAACAAATAGGACCATCAAACCAAAAACCTACTGTACAGCATTGGAAGCCATCAAGAAAATGAAAATGCAACCTACTAAATGGAGGAAAATATTTGCAAATCATATGTCTGATAAGGGATTAGTAGCTAAAATATGTAAAGAACTTCTACAACTCAATAGCAAACAACAACAACAAAAACAAAAACAACTCCCAAACAGTCCAGTTAAAAAAATGGCAGAAGATCTGAATAGAAAATTTTCCAAAGAAGGCATACAGATGGGCAAGAGCTACATGAAATGATAGACAACATTACTAATCATTAGGGAAATGCAAATCAAAACCAATTAAGTATCATGTCACACCTGTTAGAATGGCTAGCATCAAAAAGTCATGAAAATAGCAAGTGTTAGGAGAAAGAGAACTCTTCTAGACTATTGGTGAGAATATAAATTGGTGCAGTCATTATGGAAAACAGTATGGAGGTTTCTCAAAAATTAAAAAATAACTATCAAATAATTCAGCAAAACCCACTTCTGGGTATATATCCAAAGGAAATGACAATAGGGTCTCAAACATCTGTACTCACATATTCATTGTAGCATTATTCACAATAGTCAAGATATAGAAACAACCTAAGTGTCCATCAACAGATGAATAGATAAAAAAAGATATGGCGTATGTATACATATGCAATGAAGTAACATTCAGTCATGAGAAATAAGGAAATCCTGCCATTTGTGATAACATAGATGGACCTTGAGGACATGTTAAGGGAAAATAGCCAAAGACAAATACAACGTGGTGTCATTTATATATGGAATGTAACAAACAAGCAAACAACAACAAAAGAAACCCAAAAAACAAAGCCAAAGTCAAATTCAGCAACCGAGAGTAGGAAATGGTTGCTAAAGGGCTGGGATTGGGGAAAATTAGGAAGAGATTGTTAAAGGGTACAAACTTTTACTTATAAAATGAACATCTAAGTATCTAATATAAAACGTGGTGATTATAGCTGATAGCATTGTGTTGTATAATTGAAATTTGCTAAGAGAGAAGAACTTTTAAATGTTCTTACACTCGCACATAAAAGACAAATATGTGAAGTGATTGATATGTTAATTAACTAGGTGGGAGAAATCCTTCCATAATGCATACATATATCAAATCACCATTGTGTACATCTTAAATACCTTATAATTTTATATGTCAATTATACCTTAATAAAGGTGAAAAATTTTAAAACCTAATGATATGAGTGGGAATTAATTTTTGTTTTTTAGCCTATTGTCTTCAATGAAAACATATTAAATATTTGCAGCTTTTCTTCGGTTAAAATTCCTAGTCTGGCACCACTTTGATTTACTTCAACAATTTATTTAACCAGTATCCATGATAACTTTTGCCAATAAAATGATAAATAATATAAATATGCTGTTCAGAAATTTTATTTCAATAACGGCAATTTAGCAATATTGTAATCTTGGTAATACCTCATATTGTGTATCTGTTATCAGCTTTACAAGTGGATATTCTTTGTCATTTCAAGAAGAAAGATAATAGTTCAGGGAAATAAGTGGTGAATAGTATGCCCATATAACCTAAACATCAGGTTGATCATCTGTAGCTAAGGATCCAAATATCAGGGAGTGGAGAGACTAAAACAAATTTGTTTGATATTATTTATGTATAAATATATGTAGGATTTTTTAAAAGAAAATTATGCCATATAGCTATATAGCTTTCGGATTCATAAATAACTGGCCCCAAGTGTTACTTGTCATGAATAAATAAAATTGAAGAGAACACTTTGGTGCATAAATAACCCAAAGGCAGCCAAATCAAAAGTGAACAATTCATTCTCACGTTCAATTTTATTGTCTGGACAATGACAAACATGCACATTTTAAATATTCAGTGTATGTAGAAAGTTGAGGTTATCCAGTTAAAATATCAGGATTGATTGACTTCTTTTTATTTTTCTTGAAAGTAATCAGCTGCCCCTAGACATAATCAATGAGCAATTTAAAGGGAAACAAAATCATTCTTTTCAACCGTATTCGCACTCCTGAGAACTATCTCTCAGTGAACAGAGTTGGAAAAAGAAACTTTTAGGCTAGCAAGCCCGAGTTCTGGTCCCATATTTCCAAATACTAACTGTATGACTTTAGTCACATGCTTGCTTTATGCATCAGTTACTCCACATGTACATTCTTTTTTTTTTTAATTTTTTTTTCAACGTTTTTTATTCATTCCTGGGACAGAGAGAGACAGAGCATGAACGGGGTAGGGGCAGAGAGAGAGGGAGACACAGAATCGGAAACAGGCTCCAGGCTCCGAGCCATCAGCCCAGAGCCTGACGCGGGGCTCGAACTCACGGACCGCGAGATCGTGACCTGGCTGAAGTCGGACGCTTAACCGACTGCGCCACCCAGGCGCCCCACACATGTACATTCTTTTAGTGAATGTGATCTTGATAAAACTGAAATTAAATATGTCACTACTCTGCTCTAAATCCTCCAATGGATTTTTAAATTTTTTAAAAAATTTTAATTGAAGTATAGTTGACATAGAATATTGTATTAGTTTCAGGTGTACAACATAATAATTCAACAGTTATGTATATTACACAATGCTTGCCATGATAAACGTAGTTACCATCTGTCACCATACAAGTTATTACAGTATTATTGACTATATTCCCTATGCTGTACTTTTCATCCCCATGACTTATTTATTTTATAACTGAAAGTTTGGATTTTAATTGAAGTAAAGACCACAGTTTTTGCAATAGCCTTTGCGGCTGTAGATGTGGCTCCCTGTGTCTCCCTTGGTGTCCTTACTGATCCTTACTTGCTCACTCCCTCCAAGCCACACTGGCCTCCAACCTGCTTCCCCCAGTTATTCAAGTTGTTCACTTCCTTCCTTTCTTAAATCTTTACTTAGTGTCACATTATTTTTTTTTTTTAATGTTTATTTATTTTTGAGAGACAGAGCATGAGCAGGGGAGGAGCAGAGAGAGACACACACAGAATCCAAACAGCCTCCAGACTATGAGCTGTCCACACAGAACCCGACACAGGGCTAGAACTCAGGAACCATGAGATCATGACCTGAACCGAAGTTGGATGCTTAACTGACTGAGCCACCCAGGAGCCCCTAAATGTCACATTCTTAATGAGGCAGTCCTTTCTCAACACTCCTTGCACTCTTCCCTGCTTAATTTTTCTCCATGACACTTAATAATCATCAAACATTCCATATGTTTTCCTGGTTTATCTTGTTTATTGTCTGACTCTTCTCATAAAATGAAAGCTTTACAAGAGTAGAGATTTTTGTCTGTTTTGTTCAACTTTGCATCTCTAGCACCTAGAATGATAGTTGGAACTAAGAGGCATTTCACAAATATTTGTTGAATGAATAAATGAATTGGTCGTTTATTTCCTGAGCACATGTTTCTTGCCATACATCATGTTGGCCACTAAGATCCAAATGTGAATAAAATTGCAACCCTAATCCTCAGAGAGGTCACATTCTGCCAATGTGAGCCAACATTTGCTAAAAAGCTGTCTAAATTTAATAAGATACAAGGAGTGTTGGTCACATGGAGGTTGGAGTGTGAAACTCTTGTGGAGACTGAGGGAGGTTCATGGAGGAAGAAATCTTTAAGCTGAGATGTGTAGCGTTCCTTCAATTGGTTGAAGCCAAAGTACTGAGGGGAGAAAGAGGTTGGGTTTAAGGGCATTCCCTATATCACAGAGTTTAAAAAATAAAAGGAAACAGTGTATACGGAAGTGCTTTGCAAACTAGTGCATAAAAGAGTGTATATATTATCATTATTTACCTGTGTTTGTTTTTCTTTTCTCATTGGCATCATCTCACAGAATATTCCATAATACAGCATTATGGCAAAAGACAATCATGCACATTTGAATTTTATTGGAATAGATCATCAAAATTGAGATACTCATATTGGTCAAAGAATATGTGTCAAGGAATATATGAAATGTTTAGCATGCCTAAGCATTTTTTAACCTGTTTTTTCAGTAATTAAAAGCTGTTATCTCTAATTTTTCAGGCTGAGTACAAATTAAGTAGGACACTCTGAAAAAAATTAGGCTTAAAATAAGCCATGCTATATTTCTCAAGTGTACAAATTGTTAATTAGAACCGGGAAGTGAACAGAAGGGGCTTAAAATAAAGACCTTCGATTTCAAATTAAAACTGAAAATGGACCATGTTTGACACTAGCATTAAAAAAAAAGCTAAGAATTATGAGGCTTGAAATAACAGTTGAGAATTTCTGAAATATTTAAATAAGTTTGACTTTAAATTTTTATATTTATTGACTGAAATGTTCCTTTTGCCTTTTTATTTTAGTAATTTTGAATATTTTAGAACACAAGTATATTTTTAGAAAACATGAGAATTATTTATTTTTGTAGTTTTACATTTACTTTAACTTACATTTTTTATAATACGCTCAAACTTTGTATACTTTGAGAGCAACTGCATTTTGTTTTTCAATCATTTAGATAAGTGGTCAGCAGGTTATACCCTACAGACCAAATCTACACCTGTTTTTCTATAATCTGCATTCTAAGAATGTTTTTTACATTTTTAAATAGTTGAAAAAAATCAACAGAACAGTAATATTGTGGCATATAAAAACTACATAAGATTCCAATTTTAATGTTTATAACTGTTTTTTTTTTTTACTTTTTTGTTTATTTTGAGAGAGAGAGAGAATGCAAGCAGGGGCAGGCAGAGAGAGAGAGGGAGGGAGGGAAGGAGGAAGCAGGGGGAGGGAGGGAGAGATAGAGAGAAAGAGAGAATCCAAAGCAGGCTCCATGCTGTCAGCGCAGAGCCTGATGGGGGGCTCAAACTC
This sequence comes from Panthera uncia, assembly GCF_023721935.1. Taxonomy (NCBI): domain Eukaryota; kingdom Metazoa; phylum Chordata; class Mammalia; order Carnivora; family Felidae; genus Panthera; species Panthera uncia. The sequence continues at coordinate 103,105,758 of NC_064810.1, read as the reverse complement.
ATGAACTATGAAATCATGCCCTGAATCCAAATGAAGAGTCGACACTTAACTAACTGAGCCATGGAGGCACCCCTGTTTATAAATAAAGTTTTATTGGAATACAGACATACTCATTTGTTTACATGTTGCTTATGGCTGCTTTCACATTACAAAAGCAGAGCTGGATAGTGGAGACAAACTCATAATGTCCATAATGCTGAAAATATTTACTATTTGTCTTATACAGAAAAAGCATGCTGACTCTTGCTTTAGATTATTATTGTCAATAGAACACAAATTATGTGGAAATCTTGACTATAATAACATACTATATATCCTTAAGAAAAACAACTTATTTATATTTTAAATGAATAATATATCAAAGAGACTTTTTAATTTTATTACTTTTCTAAATATCACTGGCCCATTAACAGAACATAGCTTTACATGAATCATTTGAATTTGATATTTTCAATGTGTTTGTCAGTGGGGGAGAAATGAACATATTTAATGGATTATTGACTTGATTTATAAATATTAAGTATTTAGACATATATAGACATATAGGTGAGGCCCCACTTGTACTCTTGCCTCCAGCTCTGTGATGTTAGGGGAGCTGGGAAACAAAGCAACCATAAAGAAGCAGAAAGAGTGGAGGAGGTGAACAGAATGATGGCCAAGCAAGTGATTTGACAGAAGACACTTAAAGATTTCTGAGCACATTAGAGTCCAAGAAGCAAGCATATCTCTGAGCCCTGTGGGTATCTGTGGCCTGAAAGAAGCTCTTCCTAGGTAACTCCACATATCACAGAGCAGACTGAAACACAGTAAGATTATTAGTCATAGTGTTAATTATGATGAGACACGACTAACTAAATCAATCCATGCATCAAGGAATCATTAAAAATCCAGAGATTATAGAAAGATTTAATTTCAAAATTGTCTGTCGTAATGACCTTACATGGAAATGTCAACTTTATGGCATTAGAGATGCAATACTTGATGTTGCTTGTGCCTGAGACACATTTGTGAGCAACATTTATTAAATAACTTTAGGATTGTAGACACTGCACTAAGAGCAATGAAGTACAACTATATAGTTCAACATGGTGACCACTAGCCACGTATTGACCACTGAGCACTTTAATTGTGGCTGGTTCAAACTGATGTGTATTCTGTGTGTGTAAAATACACAATGGACTGTGAAGATTTACTATGAAGAAAAAGAATGCAGAAGTCTCAGTCGTAGTTTTTTATATTGGTTACATGTTGAGAAAATGTTTTAGATACATTGGGTTATGTAAATTTTATTAAAATTAATGATTATAAGTGCCCTCAGGGAGCTCACATTTTAGGCAAACCAATAAGGAAATAAATAATGGCAGATGACAGTTATAAGCATGGGCTGCTTTGGTAACATCCAGGCAAGCCCAGAAAGCCCAGGAAGGTCAGAGGAGCCTGAAGCAAGAGAGAATGCCCGGGATGAATCTTCAAGGATGAGCAGGAGATAACCTTTAGTCAGGGCAGAACAATCCAGGTAGAGAGTACAGCACAGCTGTTTGAAATAGCTTATCTTTGAGAAACCATTAATAGTTTGGTATATTTAAAACTTGGGTGAGTTTGTGGGAATGGGGAAAGCAAAACTAGAAAGGTAGTCACAGGCCATTAATGAAGGGTTTTGAAAGTCAGGCATTAAGGAGAGTTTGGAGGAAATTGTGGACCTGGTCTCATTTATGAAAATGTGCCATCTTCCATGAATGTTGAAAAAGCACTTATAAACTTGGAGTGAACCTTCTCCAAAACCGCCCATGTGAATTCTAGAAATGATATTGAGTGTTCCCTCACATTTGATCCATGAATCAACTAACATATGGCCCAACAGAAGAAGAGTGTCCACAGTATTATTGCATATGTATAAAATATAGATAATGCTTAGAAAGGTGCTGAAAAGTGAAAGGCCCTGTTAGGTAACAGAGAAAATAGTTTTCCAGAGAATGCAAGAGTTACTCAGACAAAGGCTACTTCCTTCAGTTGTAATTCACTAGTTTTTTATGCAAAAAGTAAGCAATAATCCACTGTCCAGGAGAGACTGCAGCTCTACATGTTTATGCAGTTGTCTTGAAAAAGAGACAAATGATGGTAGTATCAAGGACTTTGTAAAAAAAACCTTGTTTCAGAGCCAGCTCTGTACCTAGGGACTGATAATCCTGGTGTAACCATTGCTTGGCTCCTGCTGGAAGAGTCCTTTTCTGCCGATAGCTGTGGCTACTTGATTGCCCAACAAAAGCTTCAACTCTACCCCTCATCCTGGAACCAATTAATTCCTAAGTAAAGGAACACTTTAAGGCCCCCAATTTAGCACATTATTTGACTAAATATCACTTCCTATATGTTCCGACCTTGGATTCCAGGTCTAATAATGAGGCTTTGAAAAAGCACTTATTTTTTATTATTTTTAAACATTTTTTTTAGTGTTTATTTATTTCTGAGACAGAGAGAAACAGACAGAGCATGAGTGGGGGAGGGACAGAGAGAGAAGGAAACACAGAATGAGAAGCAGGCTCCAGGCTCTGTGCTGTCAGCACAGAGCCCGACGCGAGGCTCAAACTCACAAACCGTGAGATCATGACCTGAGCCAAAGTCAGTCGCTCAACTGACTGAGCCACCCAGGCGCCCCTGAAAAAACACTTAGTTGAACCTCAGCATCTTTTGAATGGGTACCTGCCATTCTCTTTCATCTAATCCAACTTCATATTCTTGGCTGGACCTTCTTCCTCTTCTTGCCTGTCCTACGCCAGTGAGCATGTCATGATTGTCAGCCTTGTTCCACCTCTGGGCCAGCACACCACAGTTGATGGACCTGGAGACCCTCTGCCTCTACAGCAATAGCCCCAATTGTAGACTCCACGTTGAAAACACTCACTGAGAAAAGCACACTGTTTAAGGAGTCAGTAATGCACCGGCATCCACTGAAAAGGCTGCTTTGACCCTTAATATTGCAGTGTTTAGATGTGGTATCTGATTAATTTTATGAGCTTGGACTTTCTTCACAGGTGAACTACTCCATTGTTAACACCAAAGTTGAATTTTCAAAGGTGGCAGAACTCTTCAATTTTTACTTTATTCTTTTTCAGTTCCTTAATCCTTTTGAACCAAAAAGTAGGCTTGATTGCTAGGGGTTAGCAGTGAATTTACTAATTGTTTGGCTGGACTGTGGAACATAGGATGAATATTTCTGAAAACCAAGCACTCCCATTGACACAAATAACCCATTTTCTATACACTCCTATTAATTTTCCTTATTTCCAATCAAGATGAGCTGGGCAATTTTAGCCTGCCTCCAAAAAGTGCAGTATCTAATCCTGGTCCTCGTTTCCTGAAAAACAGCATGGCTGAAGTATTTCCTTCAAGTGCTTCCTTCAGGGTCACACTCTGGGTTCACAGGTTTAGCATGGTCAGAGCCTGGGTCTGCTTACCTTTTGTTTTGCAGATGATTTGTTATGGCCTATACACCTATATCCTGTAAGCATGGGGGAAATAAAGTTAAGTTGGAAGAATAGGCAATCACAGATCTATTATTTTTTTCAGACTTGGGTTGTCAGCTGCTGTCTCAGTCATCTATTTTCTGGTAGTCTTTTGAGATGCTGAGTAACTGGAGGAAGCAACTGATTTTTTTAAGTAATTGAAGAATAATACCTCTCTTAAGGATCATGAGCCATTTACATTGGAGCGATTTTTATTTTTTCATCTGGAACTATATAATGCAAAATTAATTTTGTGTTTTTAGTCTCAACAGCTTGTGGTATTTAAGCACTTTTTAAAAAGTGTATGTTTAACAAGTCAGCTTACTGGGAGAAATCTTGTGATTTAGAATTTATAAACCAAAGGATGGGCTGTAAGAACCACAAAGACAGTGTAAGAGAGGAGTGAGAGGAGTAACCATGTCATCCAGTCTCAAGGACAATGAACACATACTGCATCTTCTGTTCCTTTCAATTGTGTACTGCCTTTGGTGAATTTGCTGCCAGGGTCTGTCAGGTGGGGTGATGTGGAGCCAGAGAATGGCTACATTTTAGGAATGATTAAGAGCTTAAAAAGGCAGAATCAATGACTGTGGCCTTCTCCCTTTGAAAACAGGATCCATCCCTAACAATGAAAACTCTTCAAAAGCAAAAGTATTTTCTTCAGCAGCCCTACACGTCTGCATTGTTATTACCTAATTTGTAGTAGTTAGGGGAGCAGCCCGGGAGATGTGTAAGGTTAATGTCGGTATTTGTGTGTCATCGAAATTCACACTGACTGCTGGGGTTTGCTGAGCTTTGCCACATCAGCCAGTCAGTTCCAGCCACAGTGAGTAGGCAAGAAGAGGTATTTGGACAAAAAGAATAATTCTTCCTGGGTGGTGGTATTGACTTTCAGGAAACCTTTTCTGGAGGTACAACATCAAAGAAATCATTGACTCCTAGAGTGGATGTTTCTGTTCTTTGTTTTTAACTTTCAAAATATTTGGGAACTGTTACATCTAACTAATATCTGATCATATCTAATCTCAAGACAAACTCACTCTCAAAGGAGGAAGTGGTATCTTCTTGTTGTGTGATTGCTCTGATTGGCATCAGGTCCTGAGGCTTGTGAGGGCACCCTTGTCTGTATGTCAGGTTTACACTGCACTCTGAACCCTGGGTACAGTGTTTTCAGGAAAGCTCTGAGCTCTCTCAAGCAGGAAAGCAGGTAATTGAAAACAACTGTGGAAGCCGAATCTGTTCACCATCATCTGTTATTATCACCTAGACACAGCCTCTTGTGAAGGCTTTGTATCTGAGAAGTCTGCCTCCAAAGTCGCAGTGGCAATTAATAATGTCCACACCTAAATAAAAATTCCTACCACTGCTCTTACTGGTAATGTAAGATTCTTCCTGTTTCTTTCATAAATTAGTTGATAACTGTCTCTGCTTCTCTTTTGAGTGAAAGGATTTTAATTACACAGTGCACAGAAGCACAAAGCTTCATCTCACGGGCAGCAGGCAATGGAAGCTCATGATAAAAGCACATTAAACCTTCATTGAGGTTGTTTATACATTTCTAACAGTGGCTGTGGTCGTCTCTGATAGCAGGGACAATAAATCAAAACCTTAGGATGTTCTTTTCATTAGCCAATGATTTTATAGCCTGTGGTAGTTTTGTTCTGTTTTTTACTATCTGTGCATAAAAGGAGTGATATAATTTGTAATTACTGGAAATAACTAGTTTTAATTGCCCCAATGGATATTTAGGGCTTTTATTTCATTTGGAAGATTTAAGTTGGCTTCAAAATAATGCATTGATAACCCCCGATCAGTCACACAACCCACTATGCATGCTGCGAACTTCCATAGGCTTCTTCCTCAGCCCTTTATTGGGGGTTACATTACTCTTATAACCCAGAATATGGCCGACATAGTGGTAGTGTTGATCCCAAACAGATGACAAAAAGAAAAGCCATCTGATCTCCTGGGGAACAGATGGGAAGAAGAAATGAAATGTGAGAAGAAATATAGAGAGAGAGCTCTCTCTGGGAAAACAGAAAACTATATTTGCATCCTACTGTACCACATACCAGGTGTGTGGACTTTGACTTATAACCTAGTCTCTCCCATCCTCAGTTTCCTCATATGTAAAGTGGAAGTTATCACATCTGTCTCATTCAGAGGACCAATGAGACGATGTCTACGACAGTGCTGTGCACAGTAATTGATTCAGTAAAAGGTGCTCAGTAAATTAAGACTCCTTCATTTGTTCAGTCATCTGCAACATGTGCCACCGAGTGGTCTGATATTTCCTTATCTCTTCCAAGAGGACTGCATGAAAAATCGATAATAATAATAATAATAATAATAATAATGTTGTAGCCTCTTCAAAGTTCCCAGATATCATCCTTTTGTTTTCTAGCAGGAAATCGCAAATGAAATTTTGCATTTCAGAACACTAGTTTGATGCTTTGAGTGTGGGTGTAATTTATAATTTCAACCCAAATCCCAACCACACCCAGAGCATCAATTAGAGGGAAAAAATGGCAAAAAAGAGAAACTTAAAATGCACACATATCTGGTTTGAAATTTTGAGTCAAGTTTCCTTGAGCATCAGAAGGTGTCTGAAAACATCTGCAAAGTCCTGTTATTGAAAAATACCATGGTTGTAAGTGAGGGTAGTCAGTCCTAAAATCCTAGGGAGTGGTGACAGCCCAAAACCCATTTGCAGGTGGGCCTTGGGTAGAACAATCTTTCTCTCTTCCAGCCTCAATATCACCTCAGGAAATAGCTGTTATTCACCTTGTTTGATATCAGTTGTTGATGTGTTTAACAGTGACACATTTTCAATTGCATATCTTCTTTTCATCCAAATAACTAATGATATATAGGCCACCAAACTCTAGACATGACATGGTCAGGTAGAAGTTTCTTATTTCTTCTAATAAAATATATAGAATTGATTTTGCTTTGAATCTGCCTTAGGTGTCATTGTCATATTAATATTATTACTCTTATATCTATACTTAGACCTAATTAATATATTAATACCAATATTAAAGTATAGTAACTTTATATGTCAGTATGTAATAGCAGTCATTAATACATATATGTTATATATTATGATAATATCTCTATTTGCTTAGCAGTTCTCAGGTGCTAGGCTTTATATACATTATTCTAAATACAACATTCAAGAAAGATGGAAATTATCCTGAAGTTACAGATAAGGAAAGTGAATGAGGCTCAGAGAAGTTTGGCAAAATTTTCAGTGCTATATGGCTAGTCATTATAAAAGCTAGGATTCAAATACAGTCTGGTCTGACTATAAAAGCCAAGCAATTTTCACCATATGCGGTTCCATCTTTTTCTTGGAAAGTGGACCACACTCTAGTAAAAGATGTGTCTTATATGGAACAACATAGTCTACCACAGTTCATAACAGAACTTAAAGAGCGGTTGCTATTTTAGTCTCTGTTAATGCCATAAATGTGTCAAATAAGTGTCACTTTCATGTGGGCAAATTTTAACTACCTCATGAACTACATTTACAAGAAGATGCCTAATTTACTGTGGGTTGTTTATGAGAGCTCTCGAGTGAGGTGAATCATTTAGGACAATTTATTTTCACAGTAACACAAGTGGTAGATTAATAAAATACAAACAGAAGCATTTTAAGGAAACTCAGAACAAGGTGGACACAGCAGATTATGAGGCTAAGAGAGCTGAATTTTGAACTTAAAGACCCCTAATGCCTCTCTGTAACCCTGATGCAGATATCACTGGTCTTCATTTCACAAGACCAACTTTTTAGTGACTATAAAGCTTTTTCTTTTAAAAAATCTGAATTGAACCTTATTTACTAGAAGATTTCTTTCTCCCTACTTTTTTCTACCATATTTAGTTTAGACCAAAAAAACTTGGAGTCATCCTTCAGACCTTTTTCTTACATCTCCTACCTGATCCATCCAGAAACCCGGATATCTTACCTCAAAGATACATTGAGAATATGAATATTTTCACCATCTCTGAAGTTACACCCTGGCCTGAGACCCCATCATCTCTTGCCTGTGTTCTAACTGGTCTTTCTGCTTCACCTGTCCTCATGGTCTGTTCTCAACACAACAGCCAGCACGTGATCCTTTAAACCCTAGTCAGCAGGTCACTCCTCTGCTGTAACCCTCCGTTGGCTCCCGTCCCTCTCAAGGCAAAACCCTGTACCTCTTGCGTGACCTTCTTACTCTCATTGCCTTTCTGACCTCTTTTTCTACCATACTTCTGACTGCTTCACTTTAGCCTCCTGGCCTCTTTGCTGTTTTTTCAGTATAGTTCCCTGCAGGCCTTCATATGGGTTGCTCCTTCTGCCTGGAGGATTGCCCCAAATGTCTGCGTAGGCAGTTACCTCACTTCTTCCAAGTTTTCACCCAGACGTCACCTTCTCAGTGAGGCTAAGCTTCCATAGTAGATAATATTGCAAATTGTCCCTTTACCCTGTTCTGCTACTTCTTTTTATGTAGCACTTGTCAGCTTATTTATTATGCCCACTGTCTGACTCATTATGACTCTAGAATGCAGGCCACAGAAGAGCAGTGACCTTTGTTTCACTCGCTGACCTACCTCATGGGCCTAGAGAAGCACCTGGCACATAGTAGATATTCAATAAATATTTTCATAATGTTAGACAAATAAAGGTGTGGTGCCAGTATGGGCAAAGAAAAATAATGGTTTTACCTTATGTTTTAACATTTGGCAGATACTTTCTAAACATAATGTACGTTTTTGCTAGTGGACAATTCCATAGTAGACAAAGCTGGCATTTAACTAATACTTTGGACTAATGTGGCATTAGCATCATTGCCTGGTCTCTGAAACAAATGACTGTTCAAGGAATATGATAAACCTTTGGCTTTCTAGGATATAGCGGACTGACCTGGGTCTGCACCAGGAGGGTTTCATGCTCTCAGGGTTAAATGACATTCAAGAGATACACTGACTTCTACATTTTGCTCCAGTTCTACTTTTCATTGCCTGTGGTAGCAGCTCTTCAAAGCAACAACAGCATGAAATCATGGATATCAATATCAGCAGATATTAGAGGTACTCCTTAACAAAGAAATAATCAAAGAGGCATACAAAAAGGTAAAGAGATTAAACAAAAAAATTAGTCATAAATCTATACCAAAATATCACCAATAAAAACAGTAATAGCAACAACAAAGCCTACTATAGACTTTATATTATAGTTCATACAGTCATTTGTTATTATTTTTTCATTTTATCAAGTTGAGCCAATGCTTTTGACCAAATTGACCCAATATTCTTAAATTTGTACTCATATTGCTTATACTCTGCCTACTTCCAAAAGAGACTAAAAAAAAAAAAATGAGGAGCAGATTACTTTCAAAGGTCCAAGTAATTAAACTCTTAAAAAGCATGAAAACTAAATATCAGAAGGTAGATGTAGAAATAATACATTTTAAAATGATATTTTCAGCAATTTAACATAGCATCTAGGTATCACTTAGGAGATGCTAGGTTATGCTGCAATAACAAATAATCTGAAAGTTTCCATGACATGATATAATATAAATGTATTTCTTGCTCATGTTATGCATTCAGTATGGTTTGAGAGTTCCCTCTGCCTCTAATTGATCAGTTTTAGACCCAAGCTGACAGCCTCTACCATCTTTTAGGCCTTATCCATAGCTTTCTTTTTCTGAAGAAAAAGAGCTGAGAGATGACTCTAGCAATTAAACGCTTTGGCCTAGAAGTGATTCATATTGCCCCTAGTCACCTCTTTTTTGGGGACCAGAATAAGTTATATAGCCATACCTACCTCCAAAAGAATAGGGAATTATACTCTCTGTGTATCAGAAATAGACAAGAACTAGGTATAGGTGAATATACTTAATAATATCACAACTTAGATCGAAGCTCCTTGTCAGTGAAAGCCAAAAAAAAAAAAAAAAAAGTTTTTCTCTTTGCCTAATAAAAGATCACACCAGTTCATTAAGAGAGAAAAGCTTTTACTCACATCATTCCTTACGGGGTTGGAGTTTGGCCCTTTTACCAAAAAATATCCTATGTTTTATTTATGGACATTTTTTTAATGTTTATTTTTGAGAGAGAGAGAGAGACAGACAGAGCGTGAGTGGGGGAGGGGCAGAGAGAGAAGGAGACACAGAATCTGAAGCTCTGAGCTATCTGAATCTGAAGGCTCTGAGCTGTCAGCACAGAGCTCTTTATGGACATTTCTTATATCAGTCTTTGACAAACAGGCCAAGGGATTAATTTATAATTTTGTAAAGCTAGTTTCATTGAGAAGATGGATAATCCAGATATAGAGAATTATGATAACCTGTTTCAAAGAATAACCAGGTAGAGTAAATCTAGAATAACTAATGTCTGGCATATCTTTTAGAATCTCTAGAGTGTTGACTATTTCTCTGGGATTTTCTGATCTATTGTTTGCCAATCTCTGCAATTCACCATCACTAGGGTAAGCTGTGCTTACTGGAAATGATACCAAGTCATACAAATATAGGTTTTAAAGGGAGTGGGCAAGAAACTCAATTATCTCAAGAGTTGCCATTTTTCCCCTATTAGATCCATTCCCAAAAAAGAGTAGCCATTAAAATTATATAAGAAATAATTGCATTAATGACAAAACACTAGAATCATTTCCACTAACATCAAAGTAAAGAATATGGTAAGAACAGCTGGCATCACTCCATTACTCAGTGATGTCTTGGGAATCCCATTCAATGGAGTAAGAAAGCAAAATAAATGTGGTATAGATATTTGAGAGAAGAAGACCAAATTACCAGTATTTATAAGTGATACGATCTTTTACCTGGAATATTTAAGAGAATCAATTGAAAAACATGCAGAACTAGAAAACCAACCATAAGGTAAACATTTAGAAACATAAATTTCTTTGCTCCATACCAGCGATAACAATTATAAAATGTAAGAGTAAAAGATTTCATTCATAAAAGGTCAGAAACTGAAAATGCCAAGGAATAAACTTAACAAGAAATACATAAAACCTAAGTGACAGGACTATAAGACTTTACTAAAAGGCATAAAATAATAGTCAAATAAAGGAAGTGGTGGTTGGGTTTCTGGATATAAGACTCAATAACTTAAAATTTTCAGTGTTTTCCAAGCATATTTATAAAATCAATGTAAACCCACTCAAAATCCCTATTGGCCTTCTGTGGACCTGGACAAGGTAATTTGAAAATTCATCATGAAAATTATATGTGAAGGCAGAATTAAGCAAAATGGGAAAAAGAGAAACATTGAAGAGGATTTGCCATTCCAAATAATAGAACTCCAGTTAAGCTACAGTAGTTAAAATAGTGCTGTATATTTTTAAGAATTAAACAATGGGGGCGCCTGGGTGCCTCAGTCAGTTAAGCATCCAACTTCAGCTCAGGTCATGATCTCACGGTTTGTGGGTTCGAGCCCCACATCAGGCTCTGTGCTGACAGCTCAGAGCCTGGAACCTGCTTCAGATTCTGTGTGTCCCTTTCTCTCTGTTCCTCCTCTCCTTGTACTCTGTCTCTCAAAAATAAATAAGCATTAAAAAAAATTTCTTTAAGAAGTAACCAATGGATCAGTGATACAGAATGTAGACTTCAAAGGTAGACTCATGTAGAGCCCTGAGAATATATGGAATTGTTGCATCACTATAGTGTTCACCTGAAACTAATATAACACTATATAGTAACTATACTGGGATTAAAATTTTTTTAATTTTTTAAAAAAGATAAACTATTTGCTAAATTATTTTGAGATAACTAGTTTACCCATCTAAAAACAAACATCTTCATACCATATATGAAATAAATTCCAGGTGGACTAAAAGTCTAAATATATAAGAATTTATAAAAGAATCAGAAAAATATTTTTATAAGCTTTGATTGGGAAATACCATTTATAGAGAATCATAAAATCCTATACCCAAGAAAGAGCATTTTATACACATACACATACACACACACACACACACACATAAATACATATATATATGTGTGTGTGTGTATTATATATATATATATATATATATATATATATATATATATATATTATACACACACATACATATACATACATACACATTTAGGTCAAATATCTCAGTGCTTTCCTTTCAGAGTGAAAAATTTTTTAATTTGTAATATTAAATGTGAGCAAGGTGCTTGGGGATGTGGTCGCCCCAAATACTTTTATTAGGAATAAGATTGTCAAGCATTTTTAGAAGGCAGTTTGGCTCTTTGGTTACTCTTTAAAATGATCATATCTTTTGATGTAGTAATTGTACTTTAAGAAACTCTCCTGCATAAGTACTAGCAAATATGTATTAAAATATATGCATAAGCTCTGCCCCTCCCCTGCTCATGCTCTGTCTCTCTCTGTCTCAAAAATAAATAAAATATTAAAAAAAAATTTTTTTAAATGGGGCACCTAGGTGGCTCAGTTGGTTAAGTGTCCAACTTCGGCTCAGGTCATGATCTCACGGTCCATGAGTTCGAGCCCCGCGTCGGCCTCTGTGCTGACAGCTCAGAACCTGGAGCCTGCTTTGGATTCTGTGTCTCCCTCTCTCTCTGCCCCTCCCCTGCTCATGATCTGTCTCTCTCTGTCTCAAAAATAGATAAAACATTAAATTTTTTAAAAATATATGCATAAGGATAATTAGTAAAATGTTTCTCACAGGAAAACAAAGTTGGAACAATATAAATGTTGCATTACCCTAACAAACCAAGAGTGATTCAGGGAAATGTGATGACTTTCTTACCTTAAATTGTTTGGAAAAATGGTTGAAGAGTAGGAAATGGGCAAAAGAGATTATGAGGTATTCTTTCAGTAGAGTTTAGATGTTGTCTAATGGACTCTCCATGGATTATATGATTCCATAAGTGTGTACACCTCATATTTCTATTGACTAGACTATTTTTGCAACTCTGAAAAGACAGAAGTTGTAGAAAAGGAACATTAATACAAATGGTTCTTGTCCATAGGAATGCAAATGGACTATGCCCCAAAGAAATGTAATTGATTTCTATCCCATAGAGAAAGATAACCTCAAACATTACATTTAATTGAACCATAGAATATTAACCAGTTTGCTTCTATTAGCACATTCATTTCACCATTTCTGATTGCCTATATATGTTTGTTCTTCAAGTTCTCCTTTGAGCTGGTCTTTACATGTTTTGGATTCCCTTATTAATTTATGAGCTGGAAACAATCTTTGATATGTGGTCATTTTACATTTGCATGAGGATCAAGATTGTACCTTTCTGAAAATTATACATCAGCATAATATTGAAGTAGTTGCTTTTTATGAGACAAGAAGCACTTTATTGCATAGTCTCTGCTATGGCTTTTGACATCTGTTTTTATTCAAAATAAAAATAAATTTTACTATGCCATGGACAAGAATAAGATTTATTTGGTGATACTGTTGAACTGTATGTTGAGACAAGGATGAGGCTTATCTGTTGGGCACAAAAACCAGGTGAGCCAGAGAACATTTCCTGGAGATTCTGTATTCTCTTATCCCAAGGCACTTCAACACAGACTTTATGTGAAATTTATGCTAAAAGAGAAGGGGATTTTAGACACCAAATAATTGGGGCATCAGAGAGAAGTCATTAAAAAAAACAGTTCCTTTGATAATTAAAATATTAGAACAGTGGTTCTTGAAAGTTTAAAAAAAAATTTTTTTACACTTAACACTTTGTTTTCCTTTGCCAAGGTAAAATGCATCATGGGTAATTTCAACAAAATAGAGCTGTGCCCTGTTCTAATCCATTTTGCCATGTGGGCTGCCAATACTGGTATTTGTTGAAGCAGATGTGAAGGCACAATAGTATGGACTTTTGTCATGCAGCCAAGTCATTCTTCTTGCCATGTAGGCAGTTCCTCAGGGAGGAGAAAAAATCAAGGTGGTTAAGGAAAAAATAAATAAATAAAACAGAAGAGAGAATTCAATCTGTATAGCTCTGTGAAGTACCACTTGCTTCTTCCCTCCATACAATCAGTTAATCACCTTATAAAATGCCGAAATCATCAGAGCCTGAGCTGAAACAGCGAATTCAATTTTTTCTGTCTTTTAAATGTCTCCTTTTCAGTTATACAGTATTTTATGAAAAATTGATGTCTTGCTAGTCAACATGATGAATGTTGGGACATGCAGGGAATAGTTTAAAGAGTTTGTTTTAACAGTTATGCATTTAAATTGTCCTATTATAGTGGACATGTTTCCTTTGCCAACAAAAAAATCCGTTCTTAAAGGTCCAGTTCTCCTAGAATTTTTTTGCTGCTTTCAATCATTTTGATAGCAATCCTGATGAATTCATGAATTAAAATTATTTCATCCAAATGTTAGATTTCAAGGTGGCAGTTCAGAGCCTCTTTTTCTTTTATTGCAGGGCTTTAATACATAATGCTGAAGACATTTACAGTTTAAAAATATGATACATTCTCTAAGGAAAACCTTTAGATATCTAGGCTCAGTGCAGCATTTGTCTGAAAGCAATTAGGTCGTACAATGTGTATCTGTATAAAAGCCACTTCTGCTACTTGATGTACTTTTGTTTCAGTCCCGTTCTTATTAGGTAAAGGTTCTAGCCTCTGATCTTGCTCCTAGTAGATACATAATAAATATTTATTAAACAAATGAGCACATAGAAAGCAACATATATTATGCTATTCCAAGAGTGAGAGAAAAAGATAAATTCTCTTTTGCTATCCCTTTGTTCTTGCTTTTCTACTTACCCCAGAATCGTGTATTTATAGAATAACATAGCTGGACTTTATGAGCCATTAAAGCCAATTTCTACATTTTACAGATGGAGTAACTGAGGTCTAGAATTTTGAAGTGCTTATGCACAGCTACACAAGTTGATAGCATGACAACCAGATGGTAAACCCAGGCGTTCAAGGTGTGAATCCAATAGTTCTCTCATTGTGCCAGCTTACTTCTCAGGTGTGTTCCCATAATCCTGGTAGAAGGTAAACCGAGACTAGTAACCTGGCTAGTAACTAGGCCTTTTGGCTTTTCCTTTTCTGGAGGAAAAGAGAGATCCCAAAAAGACCTTTCTTTTTTTTTTTCTTTAAGTGTCCAGACTTTTGGAAGCACCCCAGAGCTGGTATATTTCTCCTTGGCTGCCTGTCATAAGTTATTATCTATTTCAGTTCATAGCAGTCAGTGCCACTTCTGAACCGTCAACAAAGCAGGATTAGTGGCAATGTGGTTGCATCAGTGTCTGTAGTACTATTCTAATAAAGACCAGTAAACATGACTGAAATTTAAGACAGTGTCCTTGGAAGAACTCCTCCCAAGGTGTTCTATGATTACAACAAGTTAGTGAAGGATTTAAGAGCTGTGATGAACGTTCTGGTAGGTTAGGGGTGGCCATGGAGGAGTTTTAAGCTTGAGAATGACACATCTGATTGGCTCTTTTGAAAAAGTAACTTCGGAAGAGTAACTGTGACAATAGAGCTATAGCATGAATGCAAGACTGGATGCAGGAACAATGAGAGGCAGCAGCTATGATCCTGGTAGTCTGTGTATGGGACCCAAGCTGAGAGGTAGTGGAAATGCAGAGAAGTGAAATAATTTGGGAGGTATTTTGCAGTAGGATAGTCAGGTCTTGATAGTCAGTTGAATTTGGTGAAAGGAGGAGTGAGGAATCAGGAGATTCAAAGATGACTCCCAAATTTCTGGTTTGGTTGACTGGAGAAAGTGCAGGGTCGGAGGATAATATGTTGAGGTTTTGTTCATGTCAAGTATGAGTATTTTAGGGCACCCAGGTGGAAATGTCCATTCGATGGTCAGATATACTACCTAGCATTTTGACATGTAGAGGATTATTCAAACAAGTGTGAATAGCAGTCTACAGCACAGCTCAGAGAATCTATTCCCACCCTAACCTTATAATCTAGTGCCCACCCTTACCCTCCACTCCATTCCAACTACACCGGCTTCATTTTTGTGGTCCTACCACACAGACACACTATAGGCTGAAGATTTTTGCAGTGGCTATTCTCTCTGCCTGGAATGTTTTCCCCAGATCTGCATGTCTAACTCCTTAAAAGCTTTGCTCATATTTTTCCTTCTCAGTGAGACCTTACCAAGACCACACTATTTAAAATTGTGATCCCAACCCCCTCTCCCCCACATTACTGCTCTTTCTTTCCTTGGTCTTCTTACTCTTTATTCCATAGTTCTTATCATCTGGTATCATACTGTATTGTGTATTTATTCACTCTATCTATCGTTTATTGTCTCTGTCCCTTTATAAAAATGGAGGCTCTATATAAGCAAAGATCATTATCTGTTCACTGATCTATCCAAGTGCCCAGGATAGTGCTTGGCACACTTAGGTCAATGAATAAGTATTTGTTGAATGAGTGAATGAATGTTTTTGTAGCACTTAAGTACCCCATCTATTGACTTTCTGAAGCATCAGAGTCTCTGTGTGGGAGCCCCCATCCCCACCACTGTGGGAGTCAAGGAAAAAATGAGGTCCGTATGTGCCAGAAGAGGTAGAGATGAGAGGATTGGGATGGACCTTGAAGAAAGGAGACAGTTTGGATAGGTACAGAGAAGATGGAGAGGACATTTGGTAGACAAGAGTACTATGCCTGTGATAATTGGTTGAGAGGGAATCGGTTGAGAAGTGTTTGGTTTAGTTCCTATCAGAAAACAGACTGGTGTATTGAGCAGTTAGACTATTCATTAAATAGTATCTAAAATAAATTCAGTATCTGTTATATGCTAGGTACTTTTTGTATACTATCCTAATCTTCCCATCAACCTATATAATAGTATTGCATGGTATCTCAGAAGAATTAAATTACTGGACTCTGAGTACATGATTGGCAGCTACTTGGTATTCAGTGTGAGTTTGACTCCAAAGCTTCTGCTCTTTCTACTCCAATATCATGCCTTAAAGAAATGAATGGGTCTGACTGTGGGATCTTCTGCCCACTGGAAATCCTCAGATTCCTCTCGCCTCTGGAGAACTTGAAGTGATCCAATCATGGACTCTGGGAACAGTGAGCAATTGATGGAATGCCACTTTATCCTTTACTCCTCACTGCACCTCTTGAAAGAGAAAAACTATTCCTTTCCTCTCCACTACTACCATACTTACACTTCCAGTCACCAAATGTGTGGAGGTTTCTCCCAGCAACCAATTGACCAGTTCTCAGTGGACACCAGTTAGATGTTCTACAATTTCACTCAGTTTTGACACTAACTTCCTGTAGTTAGCAGAGACCCCCACAGGTTAAGGGCTCAGTCCTACAAAAATGTCCCCTTCCCTCTAATGTCAGTTGCCAGTCACAAGTCCAGGTTGTCACCTGTGCTTATGACTGATCAGCTGTAAATTGGAAGTTTCTATGACCCCATTGTCAGGTTCAATAATTTGCTAGAACAGCACACAGAACTCAGGAAAACAGTTTACTACTAAATTACTGGTTTATAATAACAGGATATATGAATCAGGAGCATGCAGATGTAAAAGATACATAGGTCAAGCTATGTGGGAAAGGGCTCAGAACTTTCATGTCTTCTCTAGGTGCACCACCCTCCCAATACCTCCTCCTTGTGTTCACCAACCTGGAAGCCCTCTCCCTCTAACCCCATACTTCAAGGACTTTTATGGAGGCTTCATTACATAGTCATGATTCATTAAATTATTTGCCACTGGTGATTAATTCAACCTCTACCACCTCTCCTCTCCCTCGAGGTCTGACTTTTAGTCCCACGCCCCCTAATCACATGGTTGGTTCCTCTGGCAACAAGTCCCCATTTGTTATCTAGGATCTTTCCAAAATCAGCTCATGAATGTAAACTCTGGTGTGGTTGAAAGAGGCTAGTTATGAATAACAGAAGATACTTCTTTCACCTTTCTAGAGCTATTACAGGAACAAAAGACCACATATAACAAAAGATGTCCCCATCATTCCTTATTGCTTAGGAAATTCCAATGGTTTGGGGATCTTTGTGCCAGGAACTGGGAGGAAGACCAAATATATATTTCTTATTATAAATTACAGTATCACATCTCTGCTTCCCTCTTAATTTCCCTTTCATTTGGGTGTTCCTGCAGTTGAGACATAAGCACCTAATACCCATCTCTTGGGAATGGAAGGGAGCAAACTCTGGACTTCAAATTCTTCCCCATTTTCTTTGCCCTGTGACTCTGGGACAGTTACTTAACCTCTCCAAAGCTCAGAAGCCTTATTTATTAAATAAACATAATGATAGTACTTGCCTAATAAAGCTGTTATGAGAATCAGAAGGGATTAATGCCTGCAAACTTCCAGCCCTTGTGCATGACACATAGCAAGAGCTCAGTAAACGCTAGCGATCAGAGCACTTGCCCTATAGTATTTTATGTGCCCTTTATCTGTTTCCCCCACTAACAGTAAGAAACTTAAAGGCTTGAAGCATAGGGTATTCATTTTTGTATTTCCATACTTAATATTACACAAATAAATAACTGAACATACTATAATTCCACTGAATTCAGTAAATATCCAGGATTCTGGTATGTGCTGAGCTCTGCATTGATGGTGAAAAGTTGTGCAGAGTTGAAAAAAGTCCTACCTTTGGGTAATCTAGACTAACTGATGGTAGTTAAATTTGAACAGTATTGAATGACATCTATTTGTTGAACGAAATAATTTTAGATAATACTAATAAGAATAGTTACCATTTTTTACCCCTTTGTTACATGCCTGGTACATGAACAATTTCATTTCATCCCCGTACTAACCCTACATGATAGGTACTATTTTTATCCCTACCCAAAAGAAAAATAAACATATTCCAAAAGGCTAAGTAATTTGTTCAAGTTCAATTGAAAAGTACTAAAAATGGTGCTCAAACTCAGGGCTTTGTGACTCCAAAACTCATACTCTTTTTAGCTTTCTCTCTACACATGGTGTGAAGTACTTATAGAAACATCTCCCAAACATCCAAACATTTATGAAGGGGAGCATGTAGATAATATTGTACCTAATGGAGAAGACATGGAAGGCCATAGGCCAGTTATTGTCCAACTGACAGAAACTCATTGACAAGGGTGACCCATGGCCCACCTACTCTATCCATTCTTTTAGTGGGTAACTAGGATGTGCGGACAAACAAGAAATGTAGGAGCAAAAGTTGGGTAGCATTTAAATATACATCTACTGTACAAATAAAAGTATGGATGATTCCTACTTGAACTATAGGACATATTTGCTGAAGGGTTTTGATTAGCAAATAGCAGATCAAAATTATGTTGATACACTAGTATATATTGAAGGATTAACAAAATAACCCAAAACAAAAGTAAATAATATACTTAAGAACTGCTAATAAGAAACCCTTAATTCCTTATTAAACTGAAGTCTATGAAATCTCATGTCATTTATCCATACAACAAAATGAAACACCTACATGTATGAACCAGTTCTCAGGCCATTATCTGGACCCTTGTGGCTTGGCACTGGGCCACACAGATCATACACTGAGAATTGCTCTCATGTTACATTGTAACAACAATTATAATTGAGACCTGTGTTCATTAGACCCAAAAGTCACTTTTAAAGCTCAAGTTAGTGAACCAGACACCATTCATGAGGCATGAAGACCAGGACTGTGAACCTTTTATTTCAGGGAAAACAGAGTGTAGTCATAGAGAAAAGTCCAGAGTTGAAATAAAAGAAAAGAGGAAAATCAGAGCAAGCAAGAAATGAAACCACTTATCACTTAATACAACTATCAATATATTATTATTATTATGTAATAATTATCAAGTGTTTATTATATGCCTGAGATTATGCTAACTGCTTTGTGTATATTACCTTGTTTAAATTTCAAAACAAACCAATAAGGTAGTAACTGTTACCAACCCCCTGTTTATAGCTGAGGAATGGAGGCCTAGAAAGGATAAGTACCTTCTTTCATTTTTTTTTGTTTTTGTTTTTTGTTTTTTGTTTTTTTTATTTTTTATTTATTTTTTTTTAGTATATGAAATTTATTGTCAAATTGGTTTCCATACAACACCCAGTGCTCATCCCAAAAGGTGCCCTCCTCAATACCCATCACCCACCCTCCCCTCCCTCCCACCCCCCATCAACCCTCAGTTTGTTCTCAGTTTTTAACAGTCTCTTATGCTTTGGCTCTCTCCCACTCTAACCTCTTTTTTTTTTCTTTTCCTTCCCCTCCCCCATGGGCTTCTGTTACGTTTCTCAGGATCCACATAAGAGTGAAACCATATGGTATCTGTCTTTCTCTGTATGGCTTATTTCACTTAGCATCACACTCTCCAGTTCCATCCACGTTGCTACAAAGGCCATATTTCATTCTTTCTCATTGCCACGTAGTATTCCATTGTGTATATAAACCACAATTTCTTTATCCATTCATCAGTTGATGGACATTTAGGCTCTTTCCATAATTTGGCTATTGTTGAAAGTGCTGCTATAAACATTGGGGTACAAGTGCCCTTATGCATCAGTACTCCTGTATCCCTTGGATAAATTCCTAGCAGTGCTATTGCTGGGTCATAGGGTAGGTCTATTTTTAATTTTCTGAGGAACCTCCACACTGCTTTCCAGAGCGGCTGCACCAATTTGCATTCCCACCAACAGTGCAAGAGGGTTCCCGTTTCTCCACATCCTCTCCAGCATCTATAGTCTCCTGATTTGTTCATTTTGGCCACTCTGACTGGCGTGAGGTGATATCTGAGTGTGGTTTTGATTTGTATTTCCCTGATAAGGAGCGACGTTGAACATCTTTTCATGTGCCTGTTGGCCATCCGGATGTCTTCTTTAGAGAAGTGTCTATTCATGTTTTCTGCCCATTTCTTCACTGGGTTATTTGTTTTTCGGGTGTGGAGTTTGGTGAGCTCTTTATAGATTTTGGATACTAGCCCTTTGTCTGATATGTCATTTGCAAATATCTTTTCCCATTCCGTTGGTTGCCTTTTAGTTTTGTTGGTTGTTTCCTTTGCTGTGCAGAAGCTTTTTTATCTTCATAAGGTCCCAGTAATTCACTTTTGCTTTTAATTCCCTTGCCTTTGGGGATGTGTCGAGTAAGAGATTGCTACGGCTGAGGTCAGAGAGGTCTTTTCCTGCTTTCTCCTCTAGGGTTTTGATGGTTTCCTGTCTCACATTCAGGTCCTTTATCCATTTTGAGTTTATTTTTGTGAATGGTGTGAGAAAGTGGTCTAGTTTCAACCTTCTGCATGTTGCTGTCCAGTTCTCCCAGCACCATTTGTTAAAGAGACTGTGTTTTTTCCATTGGATGTTCTTTCCTGCTTTGTCAAAGATGAGTTGGCCATACGTTTGTGGGTCTGGTTCTGGGGTTTCTATTCTATTCCATTGGTCTATGTGTCTGTTTTTGTGCCAAGGTAACTTCTTTCAAAATCACTTAGCAGTAGAGTCGGATTTTGAACCCAAAGCCCATTCTCTTAACCACTAACCAATTCCATTACTATATGCTGAGTTTAATGTCCTCTCAGCTAATGTCCTATTAGAAATCAGACTACATCTCTTAACATAAGAGTTATCACTCAAACTGAGATACTTTTAACAATAAAAGGGGGCACTCTTTTTGTGGTTGTTGGGCATTCACCAGGACGGTCCCAGGGAAACAGGGACATATAGCCAGCCTATTAAATATATTTCCACTTGACATTCTGACATGATACATACACAGCAAGAATTCAAATGCCAGTTTGTAACCGTAGTTGAGAATACTCAACTTAGATGGTATACCACAAACACCTGCAGGGTAACCACTATGATATATGTATCGATGTGTTAGCAGATCTCTAATGCACTTGGAGAAAATTTATTTTCCAGGTTTGAAAGGGATCAATCAATTGTATGGGTCCAAAATAGTGCTTTGTGACTTTGTAAAGCAAAGTTGCACTACAAAAATCCACAGAGGCAAGAAACTATTTCAATGAAACGCTGGGACCTAGTTACAAAGCCAGCTCCCAACATCCCTGGCCCAGCAGGAAGGCAGTTCTGCTAAATAGGAGACAGGCACAGCTGCAGCATCTGGATGGGTCCAGGCTAGACTGACTGGGATATCAGAGCAGTACCAGAGCAAGAAAGGTAGAGGCATTATGGTTGGGGCAAGTGAGGGGTGGGAGAGAAAGAACAAAATAAGGCTGCAGAGGCAAGCTGAGATATGATCAATGTTAGTTATGCAGATTCCTTTCAGACATTGATCCTTTTATGATAATTATTTTTGTGAATTGAAAAAGGAATTTTAAAAACTCTTCTGCATAGATATTCATTTAAATCATCACAAAACATAAGCCATCACAAAACATACTTATCTCTGGGAGCTGAAGATTCCTACATTCATTCAACAAATATTTTTTGAGAGTCCATTAAATGTTCCAGAAAGTCTTCTAGGAGCTAGAGATATGTATCTAAATGCTTTTATGGAAAATGGCCCTTTAAAAAGGTATTTATATAAACAGTATTTTTCAAGTCATGAAAATTATATTCCCTCTCTAGTCCTCAGTTCCCTCAAGTGCAAAATGAGGGCACTGACCTGAATACCTCCCCAGGCCTCTTCCAGCTCTAAAATCCTATGACCCTGTTGTCATTTTCATCGGGTTGGTGTGAAGGGCAATGCCTCTCTTTATTCAACTTTTCGAATATTAATATTAAAAATCTAAATCCATCTGACTGCAACACATTCCATGTTTTTCCATATGCTGAATACAAATAAAAAGGTTAAATACCTAAATCACTGAGGAATTAATTAGGAGGTATGGTTATGTGCCCAATATGTAACAGATCTTTCCACTGACAGCTACACCAGAAAAATCTTACTCTGCATTTTGTGGGCCTTATGTAAACCAGTATTCCAGAGAAACCAGAAGTGGCATCACACCATAATTAAGGAAGAAATTTTATTTTCCTTTTTTTTATTCTTGAATCTGAAATGGGTAAATAGACTCCAAAGATGGCCACCCTTTTCCAAAATAAGAAGAAAGTCACCATTTCAAGGTCAGGACTGGTAGGAATTAGCAAGCTAATGTAGGCAGAAAATCAGTCTTAAGGTTCCCATTCTCCATGTCAGCACTATGAAGTGACTTACATATCCAACCTCTATGCCTCATAAGAAGTCTATTTGGTAAGCATTGTTACTTTCCATTTTAAGATGAGGAAACTGGGTATGAGAAAGGGCAAGTAAATTATTCATGATTTAGCTAGGAAGGGGTCAGAGTTGAGATGCCATTTGAGTCCAGAACCCTACTCTTTGCAGGTACTTCCCTTTCTGGGCTACCTACAACATGTTTAATGCAGTTTAAAGACTCCAAATTTAATTATATATTCAGAATTTTAACTTTTGGTTCTTCACATGTAACTTCATAGTATTATTATATTAAAATAACATAGAGGTACTCCTGATTAAAGAGAATTTCTTTAAGGTCTGTCAGACAATTTTGGCATCTGTTATGTTGTCATTGGCATCTACTGATTGTCTTTTCCCCTGTGAATTATGGTTTTTCTGATGTGTGTGTGTGTGTGTGTGTGTGTGTGTGTGTGTGTGTGTGTTGAGTAATTTTGGATTGTGTTCTGGATATTTTGAACATTATGTTTTGAGACTCTGTTACTTAAATCCTATGGAGAGTGTTGATATTTTCACATTAGCAGTTAACTGTCCAATTAGGTTCAGGCCACAAGCTCCCACCGGCTTTCTGTGCCTTATGGTTTCAATGTCAGTTTGTTTCTTTTTCCCAGTCCTCCCACATGTGTGCCACTGGTTATGAAGATACAAGTAAATGCATAGCACAGTGCCCAGTACATATAGATGCTCAAATATTGCTACATGTTCTCTTTGAATTGTCATACCTATGTCTATCTAATTTAGTTAAATCACATGAATGAGGATTGATTTGTTTTGAGATCAGACAAGGAACTAAGCCAAATTAGTGAAGAGCAGTTGATTTAACACCAGCATGGTGAGGAAAAATGAACAGAGTTTATGGATTCAGGGACAAAATTTGAATAGAAATTTGGGCATGTAATAACTTTGTAACTCTGGGTGAGTTACTCCAACTCTCCGAGTTTCTGTTTCATTCTCTGTAAAACAAAGCAAATAATACATTGCAGGATATTTTTACAGATTAAATAAAAATATACAAATTAAATACTGAAATTAAAATATATTAAACCCCTAGTACAAATACATGGCACATAGTAAGTACTATACTTAATAAATATTTTTATTACAATTTAAGAAAACATGTACTCTAATAAAGTTATTAAAAAGAAAGAACAACAGTGATATTTTCAGTGCACTTAACAAAAGTCTACTTTTGTTTTGCTTTGCTTTGAGAATATATTCTCATTAGTGAAAGATGCTAATGGGGTTATAATGGGCTAAAACCCTTCCAATGGCAAGCAGTGAAACTGATGGCCTTTTAGATTTCACATGATCTAGCCCCTATCTCTTCGACCTTATTTCCTACCACTGCCCCTTCATTTACTATTTTAGGATCCCCAAATTGTCTAACCCCAGTACCTTTGCATCAGCTCTTTCCCCTTTCCCAAAATCTACACGTGGCCAATATTTTCTCATTATTCGGGCCTCAGAGCAAATGTAATCTGTCCAGAGAGACTTCTTCTGATCACCCCATCCCAAATCATGGCCCTACCTCCACCCATTACTGTCCATCCTATTACCCTAATTTTATTCACAGCATTTATCACTATCTGAAATTATTTAAGTTATCTGTTTATTTAGTTTTTTGTTTATTGTCTATTTTTACCCAGGAAAATATCAGCTTTATGACATAGGTATCTCTATATTTCTACTGTGGTATCCCCAAGGCCCAGAACAGTGTCGAGCACATAAAAGCCTTTTAAATACTTGTTGAAGGAATAAATAAGCAAATTGCATTTTGTTGCCTATAATTCTTGAACTGTTTTACTCTACTAGAAGAAAACCTATAAATATTATTTGTTCATTCAATTGGACTTTTTTTTCAATTTCTCGTCCCCCAAACATTCAATAATTCATCAACATACCTGAATAAATTTTTCATTTGGATTGATTTCCACATTTAAAATTTTGATTTAATATTTTTGTTATAGAAGAATCCAATGAAAATAGGAAGCCATTAATTGTACAACTTCTTGGCATCCAACACATGCATATGGTGTGGCTACATGGGGCTCCTGAGCAGGGCATTAAATTATATAACAATCACAGGATACTAATAACACACCTGAGGTTTCATAAGACAAAATGATCTATCAAATCACCTATGATTAGTGCCATCGCTCCCTCTAGGGAAAGCAGTCTTCAGCTTTGTACAAGACGAATGTGGATTCCTGACCGAAAGATGCAGCCAGACAGTCATGTCTGAGAAATATAAATTCTGTGATGATTCTAGCCAACTTCAATCTCTAATGTGGCTGAAAATGAACAGAGGTTGGATATTGGATTTCAGGCCAAAAGAGCTTCTCCTGAACTGGCTATTACATGTGTCATATTTCAATCCCTTTGGTCCACTTCATTTGGCAGAATTTGTTCAAGACAAGCCTGGGGGTCATTTATCCTCCTCACTAATGAGCTATCCCTCCAGCAGAGTAGCTCTCCCCAAGCTGGGGCCCAAGTCATTAACAGAAGGATCTGGAGGATACATTCAAATCTTGGGAGACCATTTGACAAAAAGAATTTGGGATTCAAAGTCACCGAATTATGAAGAGTCACTCTGAGTCTCACAGAAGCTTAGATACCTCAGTAAAATAGACATTTAAAATTTTTTTAAATTAATTTTATATGATAAGCTTACTAATTACATATAGTTCTAGAGATTGAGAAATGGATTTAAATATCTATCCCACCCACATCCACAAACCTACATCCCAAAAGATAATCACTATTGTAATTTCCTTGGCATCCTTCTAAAAATGTTCTAGGTAAATGTAAACATACATCTATATATGCTAACACTTAGGTAAATAGATGGCTGGGTAGTAATGGGGTCAATAAATATGATTCCTCAACTTATATTGTGTGGCAGATTGCAATGATGGCCCCAATGCTTCACTCCTTCCTGTAACTTTGCAGTGCTCTCCTGCCATAGGTAGTTGATCTGCCCTATGTCTTGACACTAGACTCATCTATGTGATTTGGTTTGGCTACTGGGTGATGAGGGACGCAGGAAGCAGAGCTGAGTTGTCCCAGACTCCCTAGCCTAGGTCCAGTCTGGACCACCCAACAGCCTGGCAACCCTTAGATATGTGAGTATGCCCAACTAAGAGCAGTAAAGACTCCTGGCTACCTCTCCTCTCCCCATCTGACACCAAATGCTTAGGGAATAAACACTTTTTCCATAGCCACTGAAATTGGTGATTATTAGTTACGCAATGTTATTATGACAATAGGTAACTGATCCCTATGTCTTGTAGCTCTTTCCATAGTGGCATACAAGGACCTACCTCCTTTTGTTTTAATTTCTGAAAAATATTCCATTGTATGTGAGTGTACTCAATTTATTCAATTCATTCTCTATAGACAAGCATTTATATTGTTTCTAGTTTTTTGCAAGACAAACAACACTACATAGAACATATATAGACAGATATCTTCCCATACTTGGCACATTGATCCAAAGAATAAACTCCTAGAGGTAGAATTGCTATGCTGAAGGACAGTGCACTTTAAATTTTGCTGGAAATTGTCATAAAAACTTGCTTCTAAAGTGTCTGTGCCAGGTCTTGATTTTATTTTAAAGATGAGAATGTTTTCAGCCTCTTCTAGAGTAATACATCTTTTTGAAAGACTATTATAGGAATTTGATATTTATTAGTTTCTAAATTTTATTAACTGGCTTGTAGTGTTTTGCCTTCAAATTATACAAAGTATTGATTATTACCATCATTATTTATGTTTTGAGATATAGAGCTTTTTCTTCTTTTCTTTCTCTTTCTCTTTCTTTCTTTCTTTCTTTCTTTCTTTCTTTCTTTCTCATTTTTAAATGTAAGAAATTATATCCTCAAAGTCAGACTTCATTTGCTCAGCATGTCTGACCTGGAAAATTTCGATGAAGGACTTGGAGCCCATAAAGTGTTCCAGGACATAGTAAGAGCATAAAGGCCTAAGGGAAGTAGGACTCAATGGCCACCAACACTGCATTTCTCTTCGTAAGAGTTGCAGCTCTTTTGGGGTGCCTGGGTGGCTAAGTCGGTTGAGTGTCCGACTTCGGCTCAGGTCATGATCTCGCAGTTTGTGAGTTTGAGCCCTGCGTCAGACACTGTGCAAACAGCTCAGAGCCTGGAGCCTGCTTCAGATTCTGTCTCCCTCTCTCTCTTCCCCTCCCCCACTCACACTCTGTCTCTCTCTCCTTCAAAAATAAATAAACATTAAAAAAATTTTAAAAAGTGTTGCAGCTCTTACGCAATAGAAAAAACAAGGTTTTGGAGCTCACTGAAATTCAGTTTGTCTCAGGGTTTTGTCCTTTATATACTGTGTGAATTTGAGCATGTTATGTAAATCTGTGGGCCTTAGTTTCCTCGCCAAGGAAACTTCATCAAGGAGATGATGAAACATATGTACTCACCATTTTGTGACATCTAGTCCTCTTCTCATATGTCTGGGAACAAGCAAAAACACGAGATGACCACTGGAGCAACTCATACTGTGGAGATAAGGAAACATACTGAAGTGGAGAGAACACCACAAACCTGAGTAGAAACACTCAACATGCCTCTTAGTGGCTGAGTGATCTTGAGTGTGGTCAGTTCATTTCACTATAATTTTTTCCTCTGGACACATGGAACCTGAGTTGCAGGGCTGGTCTGAGGATTAGAGGTACTGTGTGTGAGGCACCTCACACAGGGCCTGGCTCACAGTAGATAGCACTTTTACATGTGTGACTTTCATGACTGTAAATGAATGGTTGTTACTTTCCCTCACTCTCTTCTCCTATAGTATTTTATATAATTTAGGAGCATATTCTCCACATTTCCACATCTCTGAAAATGCTCTGTGGCTTAATATCAGTGATACGTTATAATTGCTGTCAACCAGTCTGTAGTTACAGTGTAATTGTCATTGCTTGTGAATGGGGAAGTTGGTGACATGAATGGACAACTAGAACCTCTCAGTGTCTCAGTTCACAGACCACTTAAAGACCATTTGAAGAAGGACTAGGATTCCCACTTATCTGAAAACTGGTTATTTCTACTAGTGCCATTTTTATTACCTTATGTTACACCCAACATTTATTAAGCGCCTAATAAGGAATCTGAGCTAAGACTCAGAAATGCAAAGATCTAAGAGTCTTACAATATCACCAGGAAAATAGGGCACAGACATAAAACATAATACATAATTAACTGTACAAGGCAGTCTGTGGCAGGTGCCAAGAAATAGTGCAAACACTGTATGAATGCTTTGGGAAGCAGAGAGAGAGAGAGAGAGAGAGAGAGAGAGAGAGAGAGAGAGAGAAATGTCTGGGAAGGTGGGAGTTCAGAGGAAAATTGTCATGGGACTTTATTATTTATTTTTTTAATGAGGATAAGATTTAGGGATGAAGGGAGATCTTTTTGGCATGGGGATAGCTAGAACAAAGGAGCAGTGTAAAAACATGAAAGGGTGTGAAAAAATATTAATAGTCTCTTTAGGGCGAAGCATCGGGCACCAGATGAAGAAATGGTGTGGCAAAGAAGAAAGGTGAAAGTTAGGTACAGGCTAGATTGTGACCTTAGAGTTGCATCGTCTGTCCCTCCCTATTTTAATTCATAAGTTAATGACGTGAATACTTGTGGATGATTGCCATTTAGGCCATTGAGAATAGGAGGGAAATTTCTTCTTCATGGATGATTTGATCTGATTATTCAGAACTAGAAGAGGTCTCAAAAGACAGTTTGTCCTGCTATCTCACTATTACTGGAAAAAAATGGCATAATTATCAACCACCCAGAAATGGAGATCATTATTTTTGGCAGATGTCCTTTAAATGTAATTGGTTCAATTTGATAACCCCAGGAAACAAGTTGATCCTTCTGGTTCCTGAGAATCTTTATAGAGACATTTCTGTGGCCATGATGGGCAATTGGTAACACCTGCTTTGAAGATCACACAAGGCCATATCATCCTGACAATATGGTATACAACTTTTATATATAAGCAATTATTTGTTTATGTAGTAGATTCAGGCCATTTCTTAAGGCAAGCCTGCCTGATGCTGAGAAAGAGAGCCTATCAATCTAAGAGTCTCACCTTATTGAGGTCCCCCAATATCCATTAAGGACGAGCCTTACCTTTCAGTAAGCCCTGAGATCTGGACAGTCTGTTGAAAATTACAACCTGCCCCCTTCCCTGCTGTTTTTTCTCCTATAGAATTTGTCACCTTCTAGCATGCTATATACACTTGTTTACTGAATTTATTGTTCATTGTATGTCTTACCTGCTGGAATGTATGCTTCAAAAAGGAGGGAATTTTAGTCTGCCCTGTTTATTACTGTATCATGGAGGTCTAGAACTATACCTGAAGTTTGAGAACTTCAACTATTTGAAGAACTATTACTTGGATGAGTGATACTAACAACACGAATCCTGGGGTATTGTGAAGACTGTCACACACTCCTGGGATCAGTTCCTCATATGATTCTGCAGTTTCATTGTTTCTTTATTCTCTGAATCCATGACTTTACACTACAAAAAAGGAGAACCATTAAAGTCAAATTCTTTTTAAAAATATTGGTTGAAATGTGACACATGCTTAAGCAATGTGTTATTGGATATGTCTAATGATACCCTGTCAGGTCTTTTTGATCTAGAAAAGGACCTACAGAAAAGGACATGAGCATATTCTTATATCTCTCAGTTACAGAAATTGACTCTGTCTATTGCTCTTAACCACTGGAGTTTGGAATTGAGGTATATAACTGCAAAATAAATAAATTAGATACACTAGTTCATTTATTGGATTCAGC
The DNA here is from genome assembly GCF_023721935.1 of Panthera uncia. NCBI lineage: Eukaryota > Metazoa > Chordata > Mammalia > Carnivora > Felidae > Panthera > Panthera uncia. The sequence continues at coordinate 103,076,281 of NC_064810.1, read as the reverse complement.
TTTTACAAGGAATTCTTAACTTACCACCAGCCACTACCAGTAATTAAAGTCACATTGAGCCTACTGTATGTTTCTCTCAAGCCCTTCAAGGGCACTATTAAACCATGGTGCAATTATATCAGCACTATGACACTTCAGAGAGGGCTTGTGCTAGAAAGTAAATTAAATGAAGACAAAATTTTCCAATGCCAGTTCTCTTCTGAGAGACAATGCCATATATTTAGGTGAGAGTTGCATTATATTTTGTTATTCAGTTGCTGAATTTAAACCATAGGATCATTTTCAGCATTTTCTCCATAAGGGACAACACTCCATAGACGTTTCATCTGGTATGGCTCTCAATTTAGCATGTGTAAATAGTAATATGCCAAGTAGAAATCTAAGCTGTCCTCAATTTCGTTGTTGGATTGCAAGGTAGGGAATGGAAAGAGTGGGAGCACGTTACCTATTTATCCTCTGACTTAGAGTTTTTTTGGAAAATTCTTATTGGTTTTGCAAAAAACAAAACAAAACAATAAACAAAAAACAAAAACAAAAAACAAAAAACCTCCTAGTTTTTATCAGCTTTTCCAGATACATCCAGCAAATGCTTTCTATGCTAAGAAGGTATAGGCCAGAAAAAAGGAACACCTGGTGCCTTTAAATCCAACTAAACTAATACTAGGGGATTAATTAATCTTTTTATTCTTTTAAAAAGATTGTATTGAGATTTTTCTTTAAAAAGGGCTTATGGGTGCTTGGGTGGCTCAGTTGGTTAAGTCTCTGACTCAATTTCAGCTCAGGTCATGATCTCACAGTTCATGAGTTCAAACCCCACATCAGGCTCTGTGCTGACAGTGTGGAACCTACTTGGGATTCTCTGTCTCCTTCTCTCTGCCCCTCCCCTGCTCGCTCTCTGTCTCTTTCTCAAAATAAATAAATAAACATTAAAAGGGGGGGCTTAAACTTATATAAGCTTACAGCTCAATAAATTTTTACAACCTGAACACACCTGTGTTAACAACGCCCAAATTCAGAAATAGAACACTGTCAGAAACTCAGAAACATCCTCTTGTGATCTCATCAAATCATTAGACACCCCTCAAGGGTTAATCGCTATCTTGACTAGCAGTTAAATGGATTATTTCTCCCTGCATTTTTGTGCTTTTTTTTTTTTTTCTCTTTATATCAATGGAATCATATGGTATGTATCTTCTGTGTTGGCTTCTTTCATTTTCTTATGTTGGTGATAGATATTTTTTCCTTGGATTTAATTACAGATCATTCATCCTCACTGCTGTATAGTAGTGCACTGTGTGAATATCCCACAGTTTACGTACCATTTCAGCTCTTAATGGGAATTTGGACAGTTTCCAGTATGAGGCTATTGCAAATAATGCTCCCATGAACAAATTCTATTGCATGGGCTTACAGTGGAAATATATAGACATTTGTTACTTATATACCTAGGAATAGAATTTCAGATTCTAATACTTTTCTGTAAATGAACTTTGTTCTCTGGCAAGGAAAACATACATAAGCATCATCAAGAAGAGAACACATGATGGTGAGAGAATCCAGCGATAGTCATAAACTCTTGATGATTTCATAAGAGGGCTATAAAGCAGCTTCCATAGGGCCCTCCCTTTCTGGGGCCACGAAGAATGCAATTACATGTCCTCAACACCTGTCCTTATCTCCCCCGCAGAGAGGTGGAGTGAGGTATAAATATCCCCATCACCACAAAAACCCACAGAGAACTTTCCTCTCCAAAATTAAAGCATCTGAGTGATAAGTGAGACCATTGCTTCTCATTCTAAGAAATTATCCTATTTGTATTTGCCAAGGAGGGCAGGGAACCATAATTAAAATTCACAGTTGCATATCACTCTCCATCTGTAAAGTACTTCATAGATATTAACTAATTAATCCTCTACCTCTCTCCTCCTGCTTTCCCACCCTTCCTCCCCACCATGAAGCAGGTGGCGTCTCCATATTATGTTGCCCATTTGCAGAAAGATAAACACAAGAACAGGTTATGCCATTCCCTTGATGAGGTCCAGGAGTGTAAAATAAATACTTTGCTGCCTGGGGCCTTTGTGAAATAAAATTACCACATACTTTAAGCCTGGAGATCTAAATTGCATAAATAAAGACTCTGACGATTTTTTTTGTCACATATGACAGGAAAGATGGATTTATCATCATGTTTGTTTACTAAACTGTCACAGTGGTTGCTCATGAATATCAATGATGCAATTGCTCCTGGGAGAGCTGTGTAAGAACCCTAAGAAGGAAAAATTACTAAATGTTTTCTAATATGGTACCAAGAAAGGCTATTAAGGTGGTTACTCTGGGTTTGTTTGTTTCTCAATTCAAAGAAAAAACAATTGAAATTGGTTAGAAGAGAGAGCATGGGTGAAAGGACCCTGAAATTTTAAATATAAAAAAAAAGAAGTGATATCTATTCCTTCATGTGTGTGTGATTAGAAATGAGCATTTTGCTGTGATTTTTTAAAATAACAGTACTGCATATGAGTTCTAGTTGTCTATATCCAGATATTAACCACTAATCAAGTTCAGTTTAAGTTATTATTTTCCAATTGGAAAAAGTCTAAGCCTGTGGAAATTTTTCCGTCATTTCACATTTATGATTTATAAAAATGGAGTAATCTACTTTAATTTTAGATACAACCTACATTTGTAAAACCAGGAGCCAGGAAAGTCATCAGAACTAGTGATTATACCAGACAAAAAAGAATTCTTCCTGAGGCTACATTCTGCTCTGATTCTATGCACACAGCTTGCTCTGGATTCCCAGGACATTTTTGTGCACATTGAGGGCACTGTAAGCTCCTTAGGGTATTGAATAGAAAAAAAAAATAAAAGGGGGAAATAAACAGTTATTAGGCTTGATAAGTTTGTTCAAAAAGGAAATTAAGATGCTTAATATTTGATTTTTTTTCTATCCATTTAAGCACTGCTGGGATGAAAGCCCCAGATCAGAAACTACCAAGAAAATAAAATAGAGCACTGCCCTCAGGGAATTTCTATAGAGTGGCAGGAATAAATCAAGTAGACATATGTCTAAATTACAAGATAGACTAAGAATAGTCTTCTGTAATAGAGTAGACTTCTGTAGTGGAGCCACTCAGGAGGGTCCTCATCCCTGTACCCCCACAATATACAGAAATGCCCCCCAAATAATAACACATTTATTGTTCAATAACAATAAATGTATAACAATAAATGTTACTGAGAAATACAGAGAAGAAATACAGAGATAGAGAGCAATGCTCCAGGCAAGCAAAGGATATCTTGAGATTCTAAAAATGAAGAGGGAACTCAAAGCTAGAAAGGTAAGTAGGCATTGAAGCCAAAGCCCTAAGGAGAAAAGTCTACCTTAGGGCCAGGACTTCTAAGACTAATTTGAAGTGTATGTTGAACATCTCCTGTGGAGAGGTTTTTAATGAGTTTGAGAAATAGGAGAGAGAGGAAAACAAAGCAAAACAGCATCAGAAAGAAGAACCACTTAAGGAGATATGAGAGGACCAGGAGTGAATGGACAGAGCTGACTTGACTGAACTATGAGCATAGCACGTGCAGGGGCAGAGGGGCCCTGGACCAAGGAGCTGTTTTCTAATTTTGGTGCCTCCTAAGGTCATGGAAGATGAAGTCTGAGAGGCCATTGTGTTTGCATTTGACAATTAGGAAGTCTTTGGTGATGCTTGGGAGAGTGGTGTCAGCATGTAGTGGGCAGGGTAGAGTTTAAAAGGGAGTGGCTGTGAAGGGTAGAGGTAGCTGAGGAGGAAGAGGAGGAAAGGTGGGGGGGAGGGGAACAGGCAAAAAAAATGAAAGGAAAGCCAGACCAAATAAAGAGTTTAATGTGTTGGTGGTTGTTTTGTTGTTTTAGGTTAGAAGAGATCTTTGTATGTTTGCAGGCAAGAAGTCATAGAGAGAGAAAGAGACATTGAAATGCAAATCGCAGTAATAGATGGAGCAAAGTCAGGAAGAGGCAGAAAAGATGGGACTCAAAAGTAGGTGGAGGAGTTAACATTGGGAAAGGGTAGGTAAAAGCAGTGACTTTTCCTTTAGCCTTTCAAGATACTGTATTATCTTCAGGCGTTACTGTTGCTAATGAGAAGTCTGCCAGGCTGATGTCATTCCTTTGTAGGTCACCTACCTTTCTATTCTGTTAGTAGGTTAATTATCTGTTTTTGCAAAGCAAATTATTCTAAAAGGCTGTAGCTTAAAACAATAAGCATTTGCTATCTCACACAGTTTCTGTGGATCAGGAACCTAAGAGTAGCTTGGCTGAGTGGTTCTGACACAGGGTCTCCATGATATAGTAGTCAGTGTGTTGGCTGGGACTGAAGGCTTACCTAGGTCTAGAGGACCCCGCTCCAAATGCCTCACCCTCAAACCTGGAGATTTAGTGCTGGTTATTGACAGGACTCTTAGGAACTCCACATGTACCTCTTTATAGGGCTGCTTAAGTGCCCTCACAACATGGCAGCTGGCTTCTTCAGAGCAGATGATCCAGGAGAGAGAGAGAGAGAGAGATTGGGAGAGCAAGGGAGAGAAAAGAGGGAGTCACAAATCCTTTAGTCCTTTAGACTTGCAATCCTTCAGACTTGTAAGTTGCATACCTTCATATCTACCACATTCTGTTCGTTGGAAGTGAGTCCTTAAATGGTCCCTACATGTAGGGAGAAAGGAATTGGGCTCTACCTTTTGAAGAGAGAAGTATCAAAGAATTTATAGACGTCTTTTAAAACTATCACTGGCAGCTAGATGTTGAGGTGGATACAGTTAAAAAGTTTGGGGAATCTTGGGGCTCCTGAGTGGCTCAGTTGGTTAAGCAGCTGGCTCTTGGTTTCAGCTCAGGTCATGATCTCCTGGTTCATAAGTTGGAGCTCTGCATCCAGCTCTGCGCACTCACAGCACAGAACATGCTTCAGATCATCTGTCTCCCTCTCTCTGCCCTTCCTCCGTGCTCTTTCCCTCCCTCTCTTTCTCTGTGTCTCTCAAAAATAAATATTGGGTGCCTTTGTGGCTCAGTTGGTTAAGTATCCAACTTCAGCTCAGGTCATGAATTTGCGGTTCGTGGGTTTGAGCCCAGCGTCAGGCTCTGTGCTGACAGCTCAGAGCCAGGAGCCTGCTTTGGATTCTGTGTGTGTATGTGTATGTCTCTCCCTGCCCCTCCCCCACTACATTCTATCTCTCTTTCTCTCTCTCTCTCTCTCTCAAAAATGAATAAACATTAAAAATTTTTTTAAATAAATGTTAAAAATTTTTTTAAAAAGAAGTTTGGGGAATCTCACATTGGAGATAGTTAATATCCTTAGATGATCTGAAATTCATTAGGTGGGAAATAATGAAGTGTATGCCATGTTATTCTGCTATACATACCAGAGAAGGTGCGTGTAATTCTGAGGATATTATCAGTACATTGTATGTGCTGTGGCATCTAAGATAGTACAGTGCTGATATTGATAATGGAATGGATGTCAGGGAAGGGAGTAGATGCATCCATGGCTCTATTTCCTACTTTATTTCCTTGCAAACCTCCTCAGTGAGTACTCTTTCTTGAGGCTTGTCACAGAAGAAACAACGTTAGTCACAGAATTTCTGTAAGTTCCTACCTCACTTGTCCAGCTTGTCCCTTGTGTGAGTGGAAAGAGCCAGATTTGAAGGGAGGTTTCTAAAACAGACACATTAAAAAGAGGAGAATTTGCCCCCAGTTTTGTTTCCATTTTCCTTCTGTGAGCTTGGAAGGAAGAAGGAATTAATGAGATTCATTGTGTATGCAAGGGTAAGCACAGTTAGTGTTGAGCTAAGTCTAGCAGAAGCTGAAAAGGCATATCTGGCACAGCTAAGTAATTAGACTTCACATTTCTAGAATTTTGTAAGGAAAAAATGTCCTTAGTGGAAAGTGTCTTTAAACTCATTTTCCACAGACAGAGAAGACTTTCTCAGCCATCCTCATGCTTGGTCCTTTGTTGACTACATTTAAAATAAAGATGGAAATTGATATTGTCATGGTTTAAGTTATTTGTATGCTCTGTACGAAAGGGGTGACTGCTTGAGGAGGAAAGAACATGTCGGTGCTATGTTCTTGGCTAGAATTAAAATCCAGCAAAATGTGTGTGCAAATCAAATGCAGGAACCAGGGTAGTGATGAAAGCATCTATTTCCATTTCTTTCAAATGATTGGAAATATTTACAGAACAGTGAACATATCTTCCATATACTGGCTAATACCTGATCTCTGTAGCCAGACGGTCTGGATTCAGTTCTGGCTCTGCCACTTACTCTCTGTGTAAATTAACTTCATTTTTCTTTTTTTTTTTTTTTTAATTTTTTAATTTAAGTAGACTCCACACCCAGCATGGGGCTCGAACTCATGATCTCGAGATCAAGAGTCACACACTGTACCAAACTGAGCCAGCCAAGTGCCCCAACTTCATTTTTCTCTGTCTCAGTCTCCCCATACGTAAAATGGGAAAAATAATAGTACCTACCTCATCATGTTGTGGAGAAGAAATAAATAAATATGCGTAAGTCCCAAAAAACAGAAACTGGTGCATTATAAGCACTGTAAAGCTTATCTACTTTTATAATGATTACTGATTATTACCAAGAATAATGTCATGCACAGAGTAGGTGTTGAATAAGTATTTTCTATTTAAACTGAACACCAGGAAAATTAAGGGCAGAATCTATGAGGAGAGATGACTCCATCCCCATCCTGTCTTCATTACAGCATTGGTAACTCTACTTCTCATGGTCCTATAACAGTTATAGCACTCCTTTGTTATAGCACTTCTCACATTGCTTCATAATTTTGTGTCTAATCTGCTTCCCTTACTTGAACTACCAGCATATTAAAGGTAGAGTGCATGTCTTATTTATCTCTTTATCACCAGCATCTATCTTAGTGCCTCACATATAATAGGAGTGCACAATGAATATTTGTGGAGAGATTAATTAATTAATTATAATTAATCAGCAAATATTATTAAGCACTACTATGTATGAGGCACTTTGCTAGGTGTAGGAATACAGCAGTGACAAAAAAAAGACACCATCCTTGCTCTAATTAAATTCATGATCTAGTAGAGCTATTTCCAGAATGCTAGATCCCTCCAAGACATTGAAAGAGAGGAAAGGAAAGGAGGGCATATGTTTGCTGATTTCTACTCTACATCAGTTAGCATGCATTAGACTGCAGATATTGAGAAACCCAATTAATAATGGCTTAAAACCTAAGGAGGCATATTGTTGAAGTAACAAAAAATCTGGAGTTAGATGGTTCAGAAAATGGTTCATTAGTTTCCTGAGGTCAGGGTGATAGGTTAGGTTGTCAGCCTTTCTATTTGCCTTTCCCTCAGGGTAGCAAAATGGCTGTCTAAGGTCCAGGCATCATGTCCTCACATGATTTTTTCCATCATTTTCCAAGTCAGAAATAATGGATTTCAGTGTGCCTCTCTCCTTTTAATACAGAGAGAATATTTTCCCCCAAACCTCTCTAGCAGATCTTCTCTTGCATATCACTGGCCAGGATAGACTCACATGGCATCCCTACCTTCAAGGGAGGCTAGGGAATTGAGATTCTGGTTTGTGCAGGTTTTGTAAGGAAAAATGCCAGAAGAAAAGGAGGGAGGTTGGGAATGACTTTTCAGTGGTCAACCAACAGTGTCTACTGCTCTCTGATTACTCCTGCTCTTCTATTGCCTTAACCTTGAGAAGAATGTGTGAACAGGCACTGCTTGATACTCTGTACCCTAACACCACCCTGTCTTCTACCTGTAAAATGAGGAGATGGTGTGGATGGTCCTTAAGGGTTCATCCAGGTTTGCTTTTCTAGAATCAGTTAATCCATGATGATGGACTGCAAGACCTGATAACAACCAGGGACACTTCTGTGTGTAATTACTATGTGCCAGGTACTATGTGCACTTGACTGCAGTAGAATGGAATATTTGCAGTTGAAAGATCTAAATTCTAATCTTAGCCTTGGCTTTTGGCAAATCCCATGTCTTCTCCAAACTTTAGGGTTCTTATCATTTAAATAAGGATAATTACTCCCAGCAAGTTTGTTTTGAGGGTTAAATGAGTTAATCAGTATACTTTACATTTTATTTATTTATAATCTGCTATTTCAAGGAGAATTTGAGTTGGATATTCTTTGTAAGCTATTGTTATTACTACCTCTTTGTAAAAGAATCAGCTTTATTGGGATATAATTGATACACAAAGAACTACACATATTTAATGAGTACAGTTTGACACCCATGATATCATCATCATTTCCCCTACCCACTAGCCCCTGCCAACCACCATTCTGCTCTCTGTTTCTATGAGTTTGACTATTTTAGATACTTCATATAAGTGGAATCATGCATTGTCTATCCTTATGTGATTAGCTTATTTCATTTACCATGTTCTCCAAGATCATCCAAGTTATTTTAAATAGCAATATTTTCTTCTTTTTTAAGGATAAATAATATTCCATTGTATGTATCTTTATTCATTCATCTGATGATGGAACACTTACAACTCAATAGCAGAACACCCTAAAAAACAAAAAACAACCTTATTAAAAGCTAGACAAAGGACTTCAACAAAATTTCTCCAAAGAAAACTTATAAATGGTGAACAGGTGTATGAGAAGATTCTCAACATCATTAATTATCAGGAAAATGCAAATCAAAACTATGAGATACCAACTCATACCTATTAGGATGGCTGTTATTTTTTTAAGTGTTGGCAAGGTTGTGGGGCAACTGTTGGGGAGAATGCAAAGTGGTTAAGTCACTATGGAAAAAACTATGAAGTTTCCCAAAAAATTAAAAATAGAACCACCATATGATGTAGGAATACTACTTCAGGAATTGAAATCAGGATCTCAAAGAGGCATTTGCACCCCCGTGTTCATTGCAGCACTATTCATGTTAGCCAAGATATGGAAATGTCCCAAATGTTCATTGACAAATGAATGGATATAATTACCTCTTTATACAACTCTGCTATGAAAACAATCATATCAAAGCAAAAGAACACTCAAAACAAACCCCAAATATTTCCTTCTACACCTACAGTGACAAGTGCTAGCTCTCCTGGGGAACTTTGAGCTCATTGCCATCATAACTGCCTGTTTTCCGACTATAGGTGCTAGCAGTGAGCTCTTGTTTTATTGTGTCCCCTTGGACTTCTGAGATCTTCAAGATGATTAAACACAAACTGTGCAAGGCAGGTGAAGAACTTTGCCTTAGGCTTCTTACAATTTCAAGGTTCATTCATATAAGAAGGTATTTTCTTTCAGACAGTATGCATGTAAATGTAGTCTTAATTTTGCTAAATATTTGAAACATGCTAATAAGAAGGCTGTGTTTGTGTTCAGTTGTGCTCACGGGTATGCCACACTTTGCATGATGTCTTTCCCCATACTAAGCATGTGCTGCTCCTCACACTATGCAGGTGCGAATTTCTCTCATACCAGGCCCAAATCCTTGGAGGTATTTGAGGAAAGGTGGAAGTATAATTTTTTGAAATCAACTCATGATTTCTGAAATCTAACTCATTTTTTTTACAAGCCAAGCTTATTGAATCATATCACCCAGCAGGAGATGCAGACAGCCAAGCCAAATACAAGAAGAGCAGATTAGTCGAGTTTGCATGATAAGAACATCCTAAGCATGTGTCTTAACTGCTTAGGACACATGATGGAATCTGACAGCCCAACCTAAAAGCTTTAGCTAGAAAATGATGGAGAACAGAAAGCTGCTAAAAATGCTCCATAGGTGTGGTCACCTAAGGTAACTCTGCAGTGTTATAAGTGATTTAATAAGTACTGGTATCCAAATAAGAGTGCTGGAATTTTCTACACATCCATGCACATTCTCACACATAATTTCTTTAACATTTTCCTATCTTTTAAAATAAGCTCTGTACACAGAGTAGTAGTATAGGCTTTGTAGTCAAGCAGACCTGGGCTTGGATCCCTTCAGGACCTACTTGTTGAGTGATATTAGTTCTTGGCAGCACAGTTTTCTCACTTGTAAAATGAAAAGAATACCTACCTCGGCACCTTGCCCTGAGGATTAAGGGAAATAATCTCTAGAGAGAATCTATGTCTGTAGTGAGTGATCAATAATAGTTAACTTCCTTTCCTTTTTCACCAGGACTAGTGGAGATTTGTACCTTTTCTTGGCTGTGCTTACTATATTTTTTCCAAATACTAATGGCTAATGTAATTAATTTGGGGAAAACCTAACGAACATTCTGGTTTTTTTATTGGACCTTAAACTTGGAGAGTGGAGTCTATTTTGACCAGATTATAAAGAGTGATTGGGACCCAGGTATTTGCAAAGGGAATTAAATACTGAAAGGGCAAGTGGCACATTTATTATGTGAACAGTAAGGGCTTAAGTGCCAGGTAAAATGGAGTGATATTTCTTAGCTTAGATGTCAGTTTGCCTCCTGGTCAGCGCATATGACATATTCCAGTAGTCTATCTTTCATGGGGTCATCCATGTCTAGGGTCCTATATCTGTCCTCTAGGCAGTTCTAAAGAGCTACTATGTAAAATGACCCTAGTGAGCATGACTGACTCCTACCAATTCTTAGCCTTGATTTATAGGTACTCAGTTACTGTTGATTATTAGTAATAGAATATTTCTATTGGAATAGAAATACTGTTCATTCTTTCTACTCCTAGCTCCTGTTGTCCTTTGCTAAGTCCATACTATAATTTATGAGACTCCCTATTTTCTTAAAGACAAAATCCAAGCTCCTTAGTATATAAGGTATTCTCTTACCATGTCCTTACTCTTCTCTTGAGTTATCTCCATTGATACCTCAGATACTTGATAACTTCTAGCCACACCAACTATCTTAAGGCTAGAAATGTGTATCTCTCATCTGCATGCCTTTGAATATGTTCTTTCAACAAATGCCAGATTTGTCCTTTCCTCCTTTAACTATCTGGCTAAATCCTCCTGTGACCACCCTCAAATATGTAAAGGTGATTTCTCTAAGATTCTTTTGTATCTTCTCTTTTGGAGTGTTGGCTTCTTCAGGACTTACTCTGTGAATTATAAATTTTCATTTCACTCTAGACTCCGAAGTTCTTAGTGTCAGGAACTGTGACTTGAATTCCCTGATCTCCACTGCTTAATTTGGTTCTGGCCCATGGCAGATTGTCAGTAAATGTGAAAGGAAGGAAGGAAAGAGTGAAGAAGGAAAATTAATCCCCATTGTCTTTCAAAAATATACTTCCTACAAAGGGAATCCAAAGTCATTTTCTTGCCCACCTTTAGCTAAAGGGCAATAAGCCTGAATTCTTGCTCAAAGAAAGCTCTAATGGAGAATGTTTTGGATGCCAAAATTAGTTTTATGAGACAAGGTTTATATTTAAAGGTGAAACCAAGTTTTAATATTAGAATCATGGAATCTTTGATAAAGAAAGGTACTAGTGAGAAGTAATATTGCACTGGCATTAAGAATAACAATCATGTAACCAGAGTATCTTGGTTCATATCCCAGCTCTACCGCTTAGAAACTTTATGAAGTTGCTTAATAGCTCAGTTTCTCCAACTCTAAAATGGAAATAATAATATTACTTATAGGAGTGGTTGAAATGATATGATGTACGTAAAATACTTAGAAAAGAGCCTTGCATGTGGTAAGCACTAGATAAGTGTTTGTTCTTATTCACAATTTTCTAGACTGGACTTTTCTTAAATATTTAGCTATAATTTTTTGTTTGCTTGTTTCACACAATCTTACCTGGAAGCCCATTACAAAATATAAATGTAGAGCTGTCATGTTGAGATGGCAGTGAGGTAGGCGGGTGGCTGGGATGAGGCCCAAAGCTCCTTACTGCCTATTCCTGAGGGATTTTTTTTTGAACTTTAGGGCTATAGGAGCCTAGTTGAGAAACTCTGATAATGCCCCAAAGCCCTTCATTTTCTAGAAGGTGGATTGAGACTCAGCCTTGGCCTGAATTGTCCAAGGTCCTACAGGAACACCCCACTAGGCAGTAGCTTGGGGCCTAGGTCACCTGGTTCTTAATCCAAGCCTCTCTTCCCCTACCTTGAGGCCCCAAGAGGATTCAGAATTAGGACAGGGGAGCTGGTTACCACTTCACCTTCTGCAGTAATTTCTGAGTGGCCACTCAAAAATTTTGTTCCATGATGTGGTTGAATCTCTTTGTCTTCAAGAGTGGAAGAATGTGCTTCTGCAGACTCCAAAATTTATATCTTAGAGGCTGAAGAAAGAAAACAAATGAAGATAACAAATGAAGATGTGATTTTACTGTGCAATTATCCCTGCCCTTTTTGGTAAAATTAGAACTAGAATTCACTCATTTTTGATTCCTTTTTCCAAATATCTTAAGAATCTCCCCATCCTTAATTCATCACCAAGCATATTTTTAATCCTAATTTGCTATTATTTGAGCACTCAAATTGTCCCAAATCATATAGGCTATGACCATACTGTATGCATCTACGCCAATTTTTAAATCAGAAATTTTATCATATTATAGAAATAAACATATGTTCAAACCAACCCAACCTTTTCTGTAGTCCCTATTGGTCAGTTGGTTGACTCAGCAGAGATGTTTGGAGCTGGTTAACGTCCTCACTCAACTCAATGGCTCCTTTCCTAGTAACTAAAGTCCACTTTTATGGAGAAAATAATATATCTTTGTTTCCTAAAGCACAGCTCTCTGACCAGGTAGCACACTTGAGAGCTGCATAGGCTATTTTCTCAAGACACAGGAGAATTATCTTTGTATGTCTAGATCCAGAGACCCATAATCACCATGCCTGTAGGGTAGGTTCTGCTAGCTTTATTGTTACCTGTGAGATCATGTGGAGTGGTCACAGAAAACTAGCCTTTCCCATTAGTTTGTTTTCCTAGACTCTGACCAAAAGAGAGGCTGTGAAATAATGTGTGCGCATGTGCACATGTTTATAATTCCTTGAAATATGTGCTTCCTGTTAGCCTTAAATGACCCTGCATGTTTCATTTGTGAATTATTTGTTTTTATTATTATGGTAGAAGAAGCTTGAACATGTTCCGTTATTCTTTTAGCATTCATTGATTACCGAGTGGTGATGACTCCTGTCTCCAGCTTCTAATTTACCCTCACAACAATCCTCTAAAGTGGGCACTGTTATCCCCATTTTATAGGTGAGTCAACATAGAAAGCTCAAATAACTTGCACAAAACCAAGCAATTAGTCAGGGGAAGAGCTGGGATTTGAACCCAGGTATGTGACACTCCAGGCCAGTATGCTAAACTACTACATGACATGCCTCCACTTGACAGAACTTACATGTGGTGATGAAGATTAAAAATAGTAAGTGACATGGGGTGCCTGGGTGGCTCAGTTAGTTAAATGTCTGGCTCTTGATTTTGGCTCAGGTCATGATCTCACAGTTTGTGGGCTCAAGCCCCTTGTCAGGTTCTATGCTGATGATACAAAGCCTGCCTGGGATTCTCTCCCTCTCTCTCTGCCCCTTCCCTGCTCTCTGTCTCTCTCTCTCTCTCTTAAAAATAAATAAACTTTAAAAAATTTAAAAAAATTGTGGCAAACTCTGCCTTTGGGAATCTCGTACATACCAATACATAACTCTGACAGAGTGATAAGTGCTACATGGAATGATACACTGCAGGGTTCTGGGCTAGGGAAGGATCAAGTCTGCCTGGCAGAGATCAGAGAGAGCCTCATGGAGAAAGACCTTTGATATTGGCTTTGAATGGTAGGTAAAAATTCTCAGAGGGCAGAGGGAGGAATGTTCTAGTAAGAAATAGCATGAACAATTAGATGGCTATGTGTTATGTCCAGGGAGTGGTGATTAGGCTGGTGTGGCCAAAGTGTAGTGTGACAAGGGTTAAACTAGCAAGAGCTGAGATTAAAATTTATCCTGAAGGCAATGGTAACTATATCAGCCAGCATTCCTTGCTTGCAAGCAAGAGAAACAGATTCTATGTTAAGCCAAAGTACACTCATGGGGGGAGTGCACTGAGAGCTTACAAAGTCTATAGGGAAGCTGGAGAACCAGCCTTGCTGACTGACCAGAACTGTTTGCGAATAGCAGCTCCAGAGTGCCAGGAAAGAGAAATATCAGTAGTAGCATCCCAGTAGGAAGAATCTGGTCAGGATATGAGAGCTCCGACCATGTTTCTGTCCTCCATCACGTGTCAATGATTTAGAATCTGGAAGGATAAAGCACAACTGGTGACCTTAGGTCCCTTAACCTCCCTGGGCCTGAGGAAAAGGGCTGTGGGAAGAGCATCCAGAGGCGCTTTCAGTTTTTCACACAAAGGGAAGAGTAACTGCCCAGAAAGAAAGAAGAAGGATCTTCTGTTAAGGGAGAATAGATACAGGGTAGATGAAAACAAATTCCTCTGTAGGAACTATCTGTGGTTTCAGAGCAGGGCAATCACATGGTCACATCTATGAGGTGGGTGCTCTCTGGCAACATAGTGGGCAGTTTAGAGAAATTTGTAGGAGGGCCAGTGGTTTGGCTAAGAGGCTGCTGCTTTGGTCTAGCTGAGAACAGCTGCCTTCAGAGTGGATGTACAGATGGAGGTGAGGAGACAGATTCACAGGGTGAAAGGAACAGTGCTCCACTGCCATGCTTACCTAGAACATCCCTCACTTGGACAGTGTTACATTCATGTGATGAGAATATTATTGATCTAATGAGGGATTATCCCAAGGCTTATGATTTTATAAATGAGAAAATAACACACACTCCAGGGAGACTTAGCTGTTACATTAACAATTAATAGGAAAATCTGACAAAGCCAAGGCTTGGAAGTCATGCTTATCATGAATAATATAGAGCTGAGAGAGTTGGTCTGAGCCCAAATACATTCAGAGTAATTTTCCATAAACCTGCCACCTCTAGTTTGAAAATATTTCATGTGTGAGACTGCAATTTTCCCTGACAGGCTAGGATAGGAAGAAGAGGAAGTTGAAAAAGTAAATTGCTCTTTTTGTAATGGTAAAAATGTCATTACTGTGAAGAACATTAATCTTTCTGATCAGGTATTAGATTTTGAGCTGTGATTCTGCTTCTGTAATTCTCAGTGTTATTAAGCAAGCATGTTTGAGAACTCCAAGTATATGATAACTTGTTTTATTTTACTATCCAAACCATAATAGATGATTTTTTTTCAAGTCATTCAGTATAGCCAATCACTTTTCAAAACACTGGAAACAGCAGTAGTTTCAAGGTGAGGTCATTCTGATCATGGCCTCAACCAGCTCTGGTGGTTTCAGTGAGCTTCTTCCATCAGTCCTTCCATGTCTCTTGTATTCTCTGGGCAGGCTGTACTTTGTAGGATCTGCTGGAGATAATGAGGGCAGTTCTGTGTCCGTCAGTTAGCTTCACTGTGTTCCATATTCTAATCCTAGATCTGAGGACCAGAGGGCTGTAAGGAGAGGGTAGAAATGGTCTTCATTTAGTCTCCCCAACTGCAGATCCTGAGACAAGAATTTGGGAGCAAGTAGTTTATTTGGGAAGCACTGGTGAAGTGAAGAGTAGGAGAGGAGGAAAGACAATGAAGGTTGCATTTGTGAGTAGTACAGCTGTGGAGAAGGGGAGCTCAGTCACACCCAGGACCCTCACAGAAACTATATGGGACACACTTCAGAATTGTCCCCCTGAGGGCCGAGGAAGCTGGGACATGGATTCACCATCTTGTCACTTGTTGAGGGTCACTCCTGGAGTGCTAAATCTTTAGTGCTTTGGGCCTGCCCCACTCCAGTGCAGGCCAAGCATACCCCTGCAGTCAGAGAACGCCCTCAAGTCGCCTTTTGCATGCACAAGAACTGTCTGCTTCCAGGCAGGTGACTGCTAGGGTAGGCCCAGAGGATATGGGCAAAGTACAAACAGCAGGTGATACAAAATGCACTGGGAAAAATTAACGACTGTGTTGGAAAACCAGAACAGAACAAAACATGGCAATGAGTGCCCTTAAAGGACTTGCCATTATGTTAAATGAGGTAGATTGATTTCCTCTCTGAGTGAGGCACTCAGAGTAGCTATTCAGCCATGGATCATACTTTAAACTACTTACAATTTAATAAAGGAGTTAGGATGTATTTACAAGTAAGTATAATACAAGAGACAAAGTGCTGAGAGATCTAACAAGTCATATACAGGGGGAGAGGTAGGAGGAAAGAGACTGAAGAATGACTTCTTAGAGAAATCAGCACTTGGCTTTTACATGCAGAGATGAGGAGGATGGTCATTCCATGAAAAGGAAACAGAATCATCAAAGACACAGAGGTTGGGAAGCAAGGGACAAGGCTTGGGTCAATCTAACTTGACCTTGGGAGAAGGAAGGTGAGCAGTTGGAGGGCAACTGGGCCCACATTGTGAAGACTCTTAAATACCAGGCTCAGGTTGTTGACCTTTGCCCTTGCAAATAGTGTACCAGGCACATGGAGGTGCCAGCAACCCTTAAAAGGTATGCTACCACTTGTTTTATTAAAATGAAAACTTTATTTTTGCTGCAGCAGACATACACCGCGCACACACACACACACACCACTCTACACATACTGTGATGTTGATACATTTTAGGTAAACCTAGTGGGTCATGTGTCATAGTGTAGGGCAGGGTACAATTTGCAAGGAGCAAGTAGAGAGAAGTAGAACGGAATGACACAACAATATTGCAACATGAGAGAATGCTGCCTTGTGTGTATATAAAGAACCCTAGGCAGGGCAATAGAGAGATCTCAAATGCCATCTCAAGTTCAGAAGGCAACCAAGTAAATAGTTCAGTGACAACAGAAGTAATCCACTTAATACTTTCAGCTGGCATCTGCCCCTTTCCCAGTTCAATATTTAGGAGTGTGCCGAGAAATCAAAGAAGGTTGTTAATCATCTGAAGACAATGTAGAACCATTTCAAAGTTTTTCAGAGGGGAGCAACACATCTGACTTTGGCTCTGTTGTTAAGAGCATGAATAGTGACATGGGTTTTATGTTGTTCTCCATGGGTAAGGGTTTCTCTTGCATATGAATAGGTGTTGAGGCCATTTGCCATACTGCTTATGCATATGGCAAAGAAGGAAAGAAACTAAATAGGATATTCTGGGACTAGAAACAAAACTCTCTTTGATATGGGAATAGAAGAAAGAATCTAGACTCACATCAATATTCATTGATATGCTTTGGACAATTATGTACTAGACACTTTACTGCACACAGAACCCCTTTAAGTCTGGAGGCAGAAAGAGACTTAATATTAATACTCTATGATCTTAGTAAGCTACTGATCTTGGTTGGAGTTTGCGTATCTATAAAATAGAGATAATAAGAGCTGCCATACAGAGAAATTGTGAGGATTGAATGATACAATTTATTAAAATTCTTGGCCCTTGGTGGAAGCTTAATAAATGAGAAATCATAGATACTTTATCACTAGGTGTCTGAGGAGCAGACCTTGAAAGTCCTTCAAAGCAAAGCTCCAAGGAATTCTAGATGAGATGAGACTATCTGTTAAGTGAAGCTATGGTCTTCTATATAAAGGAAGTTCCCAGGACATTTAAGCTTATGCAGTTAACACTTGGACAATGCAGGGTTAGGGGCTAACCTCTGCATAATCAAGAATACATGTATAACTTTTGACTCCCAAAAACTTAATACTAATAGCCTAATACAACTAATAGCCCACTGTTGACTAGAAGCCTTCCTGCTAATACAGTCATCTCACACATACTTTGTATGTTATATGTGTTATATACTGTATTCTTACAATAAAGCAAGCTATAGAAAATAAAATATTATTAAGAAAATCATAAGGAAGAGATAATACATGTACAGTGCTATAGTATTTATTGAAAAGTTCACGTGTAAGTGGACCCCCACAGTTAAAACCCATGTTGTTCAAAAATCAACTGTATCGATACCATATGTTTTCACTCTTATATGGATCCTGAGAAACTTAACAGAAACCCATGGGGGAGGGGAAGGAAAAAAAAAAGAGGTTAGAGTGGGAGAGAGCCAAAGCATAAGAGACTCTTAAAAACTGAGAACAAACTGAGGGGTGATGGGGGGTGGGAGGGCACCTTTTGGGATGAGCACTGGGTGTTGTATGGAAACCAATTTGACAATAAATTTCATATATTGAAAAATAAATATATATATATATATTTATATTTATATAAATATATATATATTGTTAAGTGAAAAAAAAATCAACTGTCTGTTAATGTTGGGCGTAGTTCTTATAGAAAATGGGATATATATCTCTCTATATATTCTTAACTGGAACCATGAGGCTGAAAGTTATGAGAATTATATTACTACACAATTCTTCAATTTACTCTTCAACACATTATGTTACCTCACATACTTCTTTGTTTATTTAATAATTAATTCTACAGCCATATTTTGAGCATATACTATAAAAGTAAGGTATGAAGGCGACAGAGAAGTTGAAATTTATTTAAGGATCTTACGGTCTACATGTAAAGTCAAACTCTTTCTCTATAATATTATGTATACAGTGCAAATATAAATTGTGCCAGTTAAGTAATACTGCCAGACAGTATTGATTAAGAACAAAGATGAAGCATGTGATCATGAATATTGTAATTGTTTAGAAGTGGAAATGATCAATCTGAGTTGAAATGGTGAAGAATGGTTCACGGACAGAAGCCTTAACATGGCTTTGAAGAATGGCTCAGATAGCATCATTTAGTAGGGAACAGGAGCCTGAATAAATTGGACAGTGAGAAAGTCAAGCCAGAGAAGAGGGTTATGTTAGGAATCAAAGGAAAATAAGGCTGTGAAAGTAGCAGGATTCATGCTGCAGAGAGATTTCATTGCCATACCAAGCAATCTGGCCTCTAGATCAAGATCATAAACCACAATACCTTCAGGAGTCAGTGAAAGTTTGAGGTGGTCAAGGTAAGAAGTAGGGAGTGGTAGAGACTGTGGGAGTGCAGGAAAGTATAAAGGTCTTTAAATTAAAAAATACTTCAAACACTTGGGCTTTCCAAACTAAACATGTCTCCAGGCCAAATCCTGTCAGCCAGAACCTGGTTTCTAGCCACCGTTGTAGACTATTTTCTAGACTACTCATTGCTATGCCACCTGATTAGCAGACATTATCAAACACACAGATCACTATTTCTTACTGAGCCTAGACGATCCCTTAGAATCTGCTTTGATATAATAAATTATGAGCATTAGTTCTTTACTGATTCTTTTCCCACCCTATTCTCCAGTCTTAATACGACTGTTCCAAAAAGTTTTCTGTATATTTGCAAAAATACATTAACTTATGAGTGAAGGGAAGTGGTATTATCAGAAGACTTATCAAGGTCTCATTATGTCCTGTGAACAAGGAATTTAGGGATCCAGGCTAGGGTAGACAGGGAAATAAGGTTATTTAGGGAATTGGAAAACAGATCCCTGGCTCCATTGCTGACTGGTATGAGTAACTTAGCCTCTCAGTCTCAGTTTCCTCAGCTGCCAATGAAGGTAATCATCTCTTCTTTGGCCACCTGGTGATGTTATTGTGAGAATCAAATAAGTTCATGGATGTATAATCCAGACAGCTAACAGACACGTGAAAAAATGCTCAACACCACTCATCATCAGGGAAGTATCAAAACCACAATGAGATATCACCTCACACCAGTCAGAATGGCTAAAATTAACAACCCAGGCAACAACAGATATTGCTGAGGATGCAGAAAAAGAGGATCTCTTTTGTTGCACTGCTGGTGGGACTGCAAACTGGTGCACCCGCTCTGGAAAACAGTATGGAGGTTCCTCAAAAAAGTAAAAATAGCACTACCCTACGGCCCAGCAATCGCACTACTAGGTATTTATCCAAAGGATACAGGTGTGTTGTTTCGAAGGGGCACATGCACCCCAATGTTTATGGCAGCACGATCAACAATAGCCAAAGTATGGAAAGAGCCCAAATGTCCATCGATGGATGAATGGATAAAGAAGATGTGATATATATGTATACATACACAATGGAATATTTCTCGGTGATTAAAATGAAATCTTGCCATTTGCAACAACATGGATGGAACTGAGTGTATTATGTTAAGTGAAATAAGTCAATCAGAGAAGGACAAATATCATATGAGTTCACTCATATGTGGAATTTAAGGTGTAAAATAGATGAACATAAAGGAAGGGAAGCAAAACTAATATAAAAACAGGGAAGGAGACACACCATAAGAGACTCTTAACTACAGAGAAAAAACTGAGGGTTGCTGGAGGGGTGTTGGGTGGGGGGATGGACTAAATGGGCAAGGAGCATTAAGGAGGACACTTGTTGGGATGATACCAATACTGGGTGTTGTATGTAAGTGATGAATCACTAAATTCTATTCTTGAAATCATTATTACACTACATGTTAACTAACTTGGATGTAAATGTAAAAATAATTATAATAATAATAAAATAAAACATATACCTTAAACAATACCTTAAACACCTTATCCAGCAGTGATTTGGATAATGTAAAATAAAAAGCACATGTATGTATAAGGGTTTGGCAAATTAATGTTAAAAGAAGGCTTTTAACATTATTCTTCTGTCTATTCCTCTCATTTATCAATCACAAGGGATGAGCCTGGTATGTGCTGATTAAGTTGTATAATTTTAAGATTTACCATTAAATATACAGTTTTAAAGGGTGTCCAGGAAGCCATGGGAGTTTTCTCCATGGAGAATCATGTTTGATGATAACAATCACAAAGAACAGAAGTAAAACAAAGAAATAAGCCATCATTTTCCAGACTGAGTGTTATTCTGTGCTACAGATAATGAAACTTGCTCCTCTCCAGCCGCTATCATCCTAACACCCCTTACACACTCGTGAACCCATGTGGTCTTTACAGTGCACCATGAAGTGGTCTAGAAAGAGATGAGTACCCTTAGTGAGAGCTGAGGAAATCAAGAACAGAGAGGGGAAGTTACTCATGCCTTGTCAGTAATAGAACCGGGAATTAGATTTGGGTTTTCTGACTCCCTGCATAACTCTGTCAATTTCCCTATCTTTTCCTATCTAAAAATATTATACAACTCAGGTTCCAAAGGACTATGGGAATGGGAAAGAAAAAGAAATCAAAACGAGGCCATTCCTCTCTATGTGTTCAGTTTAGGGCCAGAGATTGCACTCCCAGATTTCGGCTGCCCTTAGCTTGCATACTCATGCCCTACTTAGTAATTTGTGTAGAAGTAGCCTTACTTGCAATTAACCTGATGCTCTTCTGCTTTGCCCAAATGCTAGAAGGGATGGATTTATACTTAAATCAATATTTAATCTAATGTACCTCCCTTGACTCCGTTTGTAAAATGGTGTGTAGATTTTGGATAAGAACACAGCCTGTGAACTTAACCAAAGCCTTTTGTAAGACAGTAAACTCAAGAAGGAGACGGTAATACACAGTAATATATGTAGAGGAGGGGATGTTTCTTTGGCAAGGACCAGTGTATTTTCCTACCTTCCCCCCTTTTTATTAGAGATATGGAAAAGGGAGTCAATAGTGATTTAATTGTGCCCTATTGCAAAAGAGGCTTAGGATTCCAATAGGCCCAAAGACATTAGCAATAATGAGAAACAATACCTTAATAACATGGGCAGGAATTCCTTTCAGTCATATATCATAATATTCTGCAGGATATTTTCTTTATTTGGAGGACAAAAGTCCCTGTGTATATCATTTTTCCATATCATAAAATAAAAAAATAAACACATGGATACTAAATTAAACTTAAACTCAACTATTTCATTTATTATGTAGAACTTGAAATCCACGGGTAGTTTTCAAAGTGCCTTGATATAAAATGATTTGTCCAATGCCATTTAGATTGTTAATTTCAAACTAGAAATGAAATTTTCAGCCTGATATTTCCGAAACAGGACTTGAACTTCAGTTTCCCAGCCTGTGAAATAAACTGTTGTCTATGGAATGGAGATGGTAAAGTAAGTGAGACTGAAGGAAGAATGGAAGGTGGGAAGAAGGAAAAATAAAGGAAAAGAAAAAGAAAGGGAAGGGAAGAGGAAGAAAGGAAGGAGAAAGGAGAAGAGAGGGAATAGTATATCTCTAGCGACTTGAAGGAATCAAAGTTACTAGAGTAAATACTAAGATTTTATATCTTTCTTATTGTCAAGATGAGACTCATTTTTCATTAAGAAATTTTAAGGTTTTAAGTTTAGTGAATTGGTCTACTTAATTTAAACGTGTTCTCACCCTCCCTATGCTAAAATATTGTCCCACATTCAGTAATGTTTTATATGACCCTGGTTTTGATTGACAGTAAAATCACAGTAAGGGATTCATACCATAAATTTACAATTAAGTGACTCTATGAGGCATATGAAATGAGCAGCATTTCATCAGTGAATTCTATTGCCCACATCTAAGCATCAACAAAGTGCCTCTAAATCCAGGTTGCCTTTGGAATCACTCATTATGTTCATAGAAAACTTTAGTTATATGCTTCGAAATACACAGTTCCAACAAGCAGTGACACCACTCAAAACTAGTATGTTTTTTAATATAATTTATTGTCAAATTGGCTAACATACAGTGTGTAAAGTGTGCTCTTGGTTTTTGGGGTAGATTCCCGTGGTTCATTGCTTACATACAACACCCAGTGCTCATCCCAACAAATGCCCTCCTCAATGCCCATCACCCACTTTCCCCTCTCCCCCACACCCCCCGTCAACCCTCAGGTTGTTCTCTGTATTTAAGAGTCTCTTATGGTTTGTCCCGCTCCCTCTCTGTTTATAACTATTTTTCCCCTCTTCCCTTCCCCCCTGGTCTTCTGTTAAGCTTCTCAAGATCCACATATGAGTGAAAACATATGATATCCATCTTTCTCTGACTGACTTATTTCACTTAGTATTTTTAATATTACTCATGGTAACTAGGGCTTTTGGAAGTCAACTCAGATTCTGAACAAGGAGCATGTTTTGATAACATATCTGTTACAAAGCTTGAGCTTTGGATTTCTTTGGTGGTGAAATGCTTTCTTATAGTCTCCTTCAGCCTCTGTCCCAGAAGCCTCTTCAAACAGATACATAATCAAAGCAGAAGCATGGTGCTTGCTGTGCAAATGCAACTTCAAGCCAAGTAGCTTTCTCCCCTTCAATCCAATGGCCTCCCCTAAGACCATACTATAACAAAATTTTACTGGAACAAAATCATTACATTTGAGAATGTACAAAATAACTAACTTTGCTCAATTACTATTTTCTTAGTGTGGCTATGAGATTTTGTACTACTTGGATTAATTCATTATAATAAGCTAAAAGTTTGATACAAGCATACAATTGAGAACAGCAGTCTCTATCTGGAGGGTAAATGTTATAGTCCACGTGAGTGGTCATTTGTTTGTAAGTTATTGCTTACACTTCCCTCTTAACCTTGATGGCACTTGTCTGATTATGTTAATGGGCAAGAGAGTGTTGGACAAAGCCACTGTGGTCAAAATAACAGGGAGAACAGATGGATAAACCACATGAGAATCGCATCCATTCATCTGTGACCTCTTTAAGAACACACATTTACACTGTGAAGGCCTGATAATGATATTTACTTTGTCATTTTTAAGTTTAACTAAATGGACAGTCAATTAGAAAAGCATGAACTATGCTTTAACTGACCTTCGTTGTAAATTAGATTATACCACTCCTGTTGTATCCATTTGAAAAGATTAAATCAATACTTTCTTTAAAATTCACCTCCAAGAATTTTTAGTTGACATTTGAATCTCTTCACAACTGTTCAAGCACTTAGTCAACACATGTTTATTGACTGAATAATCTGTCTGGTGCTATGGAAGATGCAAAGATAAGTAAGACTGTCTTTCCGTAGGGATTTTACAATCTAGAAGGAAAGTAAGATGCACACAGAGACCCATGATATAAAGCAGAACACACTACAAGGAATACATAAGTAAAATGCTGTGAGAGCTGAGAAGAGGATTTGACTGGAGCCTGTCAAAAGATGTAGATCAGAGAAAGCTTAAGGAACAGGTGGCTATTTAAAAGAGGGTTAGATTTTGACCCCCAGATAAACATACTTCTTTCCCTTCCAGAAAAGAAAATCCCAACTTTCATAATTTTGCTGTGAAGATGGTTACACAAAGAAGTCCTTAAGAAAGTGAATCGCATGGGCCAAATTGTCTGTATTGTGTGCAATTATTTCATCTAAATACCTAACTTCGCTTAGCCATGACAATAAAGTACCCCCCCCAAAAAACTTGAAACATCTCTTATAACAGATTTGCTCTACCATCAATGCAAGAGAGAATACAAAAATGCATAAAGAAAGTAAAATATCAGATGACAGAAGTTAAATTGCTAAAATTTGGCTCAGAATTCTTAAGAAACCAAACTTCTCTCTTATTTAATTTTGTAAACCTTGTCATATGGAGCTGGCCTCTGAATCAACTTCAGTTGATTCACAGCTGAGTCACAAAAGTCACAGCTGAGTCCTATCAATGTAGGTCCTACCAGTCAGTAGCTGTTCTCTCTTCATCTTTGATACTCATTCCAGTTAGGGACTCCCAACCAATTCTATTCACAGGGCTCAGGGCATCCATTAGTGGAAGCAGTGTGAGACCAAGAAGGAAGTGCTCACCTGGACCTGGAGTCAGGTGTCTTTTCAACCAGTGATGTGCCCCTGAACAAATAACATCTTATTTCTAGCCTCAGTTTTCTCATCTGCACCATGACATGCCAACATGATGTGGTTGCTGTGATTCCCAGTGAGACAAGTTACATGGGAGTGCTCTTTTTCTTAAATGTTTTGTTTGTTTGTTTGTTTGTTTAGAGGGAGAATACGAGCAGGGGAGGGTCAGAGAGAGAGGGAGAGAGAGAATCCTAAGCAGGCTCCATGCTGTCAGCGCAGAGCCTGACTTGGGGCTTGATCCCACGAACCGTGAGATCATGACCTGAACCAAAATCAAGAGTCAGATGTTTAACTGACTGAGTCACCCAGGTGCCTTGAGAGTGTTCTTTAAATTGTAAAGAGCTGCTTAAATATCAGTGAATGTCTGTGTCAGCAACATCACCATTGGCGGTTGGTTTCTGCCCCAAACAAGAAACTTCCCTTACTGAGGCAAAACACTTATTTTGTCACCAAGGCCATTATTGCTACTGCTTATTAATTATGCAACCTCAAAGAAGCCATTAGACCTTGAGCTGCATTTTTCTCACCTACAAAATGGGCATTGAAATTAGGCCTGCCCTATCTTAGAGATTCATTATAACAATAAAATAAGAAAAAGGGATATGAAAGCAAATTATAAACTTAAGACATACCATAAATATTCATTGTTATACCCATACAGAGTCTCCAAGCCTGCATTCCTAACCTAGACTCCTTGACTGAGTATCTGATCCTCACTTCTCACACTACCACCATGTAGCTTATCACCTGCTCTGACTTTCAAGCCTTCAAGCCTTCTGGTCATCCTCAAGCCTTGCTTGCCTCTCTGACTCCCAGCCTACCAAGTGCTGATATAGTACATGCCTTTACTTTGGAGTGCCCCACTCTACCTTGCCCTTTATTTCAGGAATCCCACTGCAGAACCAAGCCACTGCATGCCATGGCCCTGACCCTGGTCTCCAGCTAGCCACAATATTGTCAAGTCTTGACAATTCTAGACCTCTTTGCCCTGGGCCTATTACTGTCTGTTGCTTAGTCTTTCAAAACTCCCAACTGTTTTCATCTCACTTCATGTTTAGAATGCTGATAGAAGGCAGTGATTGTAAACATTGGCTGCATATTAGAACCATGTGGGCAACTTGAAAAATAATGCCTGGGACCCACCTTCAAAGATTGTGATATAATGTATCAGGAGTGTAGCTTGAGCATTAGATCTTTCAAAGCTATCTGTGAGATTTTAATATGTAGCCAAGATTGAGCAAAACTGAACAGGTGGTTGCTACCAACCAAGCTATAACCTGAGATGGGAGTGAGGTATGGTGACAACCTACATTTCATCTGCTTTGGGTGTGGTGGCCAAAATATACAACAAAGATGATTCCTAATAAGCAACATGTTCAATCCTCACAGTCCCAGTCCTGAAGCTAAGTCCTAAGGAGACTGATTCAAAATGGTAGCTTACTCCAACTGGATCACCAGGTCTTAGGTAGCAGAACTCACTAAAGAAAAGGATGGTAATGGCAAGACTAAATCTGGGCATCTATCTTAGGCATTGTTTATATGCCCCTTAGGGTTGTAAGTGGTTAGGACCCTCATAGTTC
Organism: Panthera uncia; assembly: GCF_023721935.1. NCBI lineage: Eukaryota > Metazoa > Chordata > Mammalia > Carnivora > Felidae > Panthera > Panthera uncia. The sequence goes on along the minus strand of NC_064810.1, from coordinate 103,050,010 downwards.
AGGATAATGGACAAAGTTTTCCTTATAGTGGGCAAGAATTGAATTTTTATGGACCCAAACGTCAGCTTTTAGCTTATTCTTATTTGTGCTTATCTACAAGTTTGGACTGACTCCAGGCCCAGGAAGTCTTGGTCTTCCCCTATTCAAAGTCTTTGATAAAGAATCAAAAAAGAATAGGGCGCCTGAGTGGCTCGGTTGAGCGTCTGACTTCAGCTCAGGTTATGATCTCACAGTTCATGATTTCGAGGCCCATGTCTGTGCTGTCAGCACAGAGCCTGGAGCCTGCTTCACGTTCTATGTCTCCCTTTCTCTCTGCCCCTTTCCCACTCATACTGGCTGTCTCTCTCTCAAAAATAAATAAACATTAAAAAAAAAGAATCAGAAATGAAGATGGCAAGAGCCTCAAAGGGCAGCCTTTTCATTTTACACGTGAGGAAATGGGCCCATAGAGGACACTGACTTGTCTAAAGTCACATAGCAAGTTGGAGGTAGAGTTAAGAGTTAGGGTTCAGGTCTTCTAACAATGGGCATGGAAATGCCTTGTATATGATGTATTTAAATTTTTTTTAACGTTTTATTTATTTTTGAGACAGAGAGAGACAGAGCATGAACGGGGGAGGGGCAGAGAGAGAGGGAGACACAGAATCGGAAGCAGGCTCCAGGCCCTGAGCCATCAGCCCAGAGCCCGATGCGGGGCTCGAACTCACGGACCGCGAGATTGTGACCTGAGCCGAAGTCGGACGTTTAACCGACTGAGCCACCCAGGCGCCCCGTATATGATGTATTTAAATGCAAGTCAAGAACTATGTAGAAAGTTCTCTTACAATAGATTGTGTTTTAGAAAATTTCTGACTAATGCAGATATGTTTTAAATTCTTCTTCCATTTTGAGAATATAAATCAAAACACTTTACTAAAAGTGGGGGGCTAGCAGGTGAGAGCCAGGTGCTTGCCACTTATATTAAAGGGGGAAAACAGAAGAGAAAATGATTTGGGGGACAGATTTTTTTTTTTCAGTGAGCATTTCCATTATCTTTGCTCTGTGATTTCTGAGGGAATGCAGTTAGTGGGCTGGGAGGCATTTTTAACCTAGAGTCAGGATATTGTTCTAAGACTCACACTGACTGCAGCAGATGTATAATATGTCCATATAGGTGAGAATCAGGCCAAGGGTGAGCCACCAGAAGACCCATCTCCCGGGAGGATTTGGCTAAACAGGGAGACAGACAAAGCAATACAAATAATACTTGGCATTGCACTTTACAGATTATAAAACATTTTTAGGCACTGTTGTAGCCATGTCTTAGAAAAGTATACAAGTCAAGCAAGGGTCATAAAATAGGTAGAAACAATTCAAGCTATTTTAAGAGAAAAAGAAAAAGACACTTTATGAATGCTCTGTGGTTTGGAGATACCCATTTCTTAGGTGTCAAAACTAAGTTCAACAAGATCAATGTAACTTGTCAAAATGACACAAGAATAATGATAATGACCAAGTTTCTTTCTTTTTTTTTTTTTTTACATTTATTTAGTTTTGAGAAACAGAGTGAGACAAAGTGTGAGCGGGGGAGGGGCGGAGAGAGAAGGAGACAGACACAGAATCTGAAGCAGGGTCCAGGCTCTGAGCAAGCGGTCAGCACAGAGCCTGATGCGGGGCTTGAACCCACAAACCGTGAGATCATGACACGAGCCGAAGTCGGACGCTCAACCGACTGAGCCACCCAGGCGCCCCGTGACCAAGTTTCTTATTTCACATTTAGAGTCTGTTTTACTGTCACACCGCAGATGCCTCATGGCAGATAATGGTAGGCTGAGTTGAGAGGCCAGGAGGCCAGAATTGGCAAGAACAACACTAAGTAGCAGGTTTGGCAAGCCCCAGTTGCCGGACTTGGTATGAGGTTTTGTGGGTTCATGAGTAGTGAGGGGGGTAAAGGTAGGACAGATGCCTGGGGCTGCAGTCAACTTGATGGAGGCAGAGATGCCATTATTAGTGACTGTTTCTAACTTGTCTGTATGCCCAGGTTGTCCCTGCTGCACTGAGGAGCATCTAGGCAGCTACGCAACTCAGCCAGCTGAGCTGAGTTTGTCTCTGAAAAGACCACTTAGATATAGCCTCGACCTAATAAAATAACTTAATGGAATTTTTCACTCTGATCAGATGGTTTCAGGACCAGTTAGGATGACTGATCACATTCCCACCGCCGTTCCCTCAGCCTCCCTTCAGTAGAGCTTGTTGGATTGGCTAGAAGCAGGATTTGAATGATGTTGCCTTATGGTTTGCGTCTCTATTTAACTTGGATGCATATTGTGGGACTTACATAAATTGTTTAACATGAACAGTGAAAGTATTTCTGTGCCATTTCTCTATGTCGAGAGAATAGTAAGGTAGAATAATAGACTTCATTTTAGAGAAAATCAGATAAATTGATCTTTTCATTTGTATGGGTACTGGGAGCTTTCATACTTTGAATTGGAAAGATGAGCCCAAACTCATAACAACTAAATACCTTATGCCCCAGAAAAGTCTCCTTTGTGGAAAACTGATCTTATAAGAAATCTAAACTATACTCTCTCCAGCCTGTGAAGATTGTGATCATTTTTCACAAGTGATATGTTTACACATCAATTAATACAAAGTCTCTAATTTAGAAAAAATAAATAAATAAACCCTGTGTTTGTGAAAACAGGACATTTCTTTAGTGAAGACTCTGGTGCCTGACCATGAGTTCAGGTTGGATTCTGCCACTTACCATCTGTGTGCCTGTGGGCAAGTTACTTAAACTCCTTTTGCCTCAATTTTCTCATCTATAAAATGGGAATTACCTAGAGGGTGGTTCAGAACATTTATTTAGTCAATTTATGTAAAGGATTAGAGGGCCTAGCACATGGTAAATACTCAACTGGATCATTTTAGTGGTCTCCTCTCTATTATTTCTGTTTTGTCTCCCTTTTTCCAATTCCTTGCTTATCCAACCCAATCTATATCTGGTTACTAAACAGTCTTCTCAATGAACAACATATACAACTTCCCTACTCAAAAATTCACATTGAGAAGTTTCTTTTACAAAAGAAAGTGGAAACATTTTCACGCATTATATTTTCACAAATAATAGGCAACTGAATCAATATGTGTATGCCTGTATAAACTGTCTAGATCATTGCAGGGGAGGGGGGAAGAGGGAGCAGAAGAGCACATGAAATGTTAGGGAAGTTATTGATAGATATTCAGAATGAGATTAGAGTTTAACAGGTAACAGACTTCCACTTCATAAAATAATCCATTAAAATCTTAATGGGTATTTTTCTACCCATTGGTCACCCTGACCTGGCCTTAGAAGTATCAAAGTATCAAAGAGTGAGAAAGTCACATGTAACCATTTTGAATAAGTGTGTATACTCATAAAAATAAATATAAAATTTTAAAGATCATGATTTTTAATAAAAGATTTTATAGAAGCACACAACAATACCGGGGAGAGTTGTTAAAAAGCAAAATAATTTTGTCTTCACATGTCATGTATTTATCAACCTGAATTATATAATTAAAATTGTATATTAATATAAAATACACATAATATAATATATAATATATGCATAATATATATAATATATAATATATATTTATTTTATATAAAATGTAATTTTATATAACATAATACCCTCAATATAATTATAATTTGGAATATTTTTAAAATAAGAATTTCTGCCATAAATTAAATAAGTTTGTAAACACAAGTATTTCTCTTGTCTGTGTAAATATATATATATACATACATGATATATGTATATGTGTATATATGTATATTTACATATACATGATATTTTTAGAATAAGAAATAATGAGAAATTTGGGACATGGGTACTGACAACCATGCCTTTAATTAGCTCAACTTTCTCATTAGGGAATGCTGCTTTTAAAATGTAGGAGATTGCCAAGAATAATGGCTTATCTAATTGAAGGTCATTATAAACAAATTAGAATGTATTTGTGAATTATGCTAGTGATGCATGGTAAATATATGAAGGGATATTCTGGTGTACAAATAAGGTGAATATCTGTCCTTCACATTTTTAGTAATTGTTGTTTTCTATTATGTATGTGTTTCCATTTTTCTTATATAAAGAATGTCATTTGGGGAGTAGGAAAATTGCAAAATTGCCGCTGTGCTTTGGGAAAATTTTTCTGGTAAGTAAGTATAAGTTGATTGGATAAGCAAAGGAAGATCTTAATGGGAGATTCTTTGATAAAGAAAAGGGAAGAGGCTGTAAAGAAAATGTTAATTTTTGTTAATATCTGATCTGAAATATCACATATCAAGTACTGATTCAGCAAAATGTTATTGTTAAGAAAAATATGAAATGTCATTGGAAGAATTATGTTTTTAAAGTATGCTAGCAAAAATATATTAAATCTCAAAATTGGCTTAGCAATTAATAAAACTTTTGAAGATGTCTTCTATGTAGGAAATTTAAAGCACTTTATCATGTATATATTTTCCAAGTGATGCAGAGTTCTGAGGGAATCATCCAGAAGAAACTTAAAAGAAAAATAATATGAAATCATCATGAGTTATTTTCATGCAAATGCATCCACCCATATGACACTGTGGCAATGATCCACTGACACCCCTCCTGTCTTCCCTAGTGGTGGTTTTTTGTTAGGAATAGATGGCCAAGCCTGCTCCACATACAACTCTCTCCTGCAAAAATGTCTACCTTTTCCCCAGGCCTCCCTCTGGCCACCAAGTATACTCCTACCTGTAGCCAAAAAGAGGACTATAGCCCAGGAGGGCAATTTTATGAGGCATGCTGAGTGTCAGAAGGTATTTAGGGCATTAGAATGGCTTTTGGGCTTCTTTTCTTGGCTACTGAAAACAAAGGTTAAGGAGTAACTGGACTCAGCATCAGTGATTTTATATAAAAAGTTACATGTTTAGTTCAACCTCATAACAGATGAACTGACTTTTTTTTTTAAATAGTTAATGGTTTGCGATGGTTGTAATAGCTCCTTGTAAGAGGTAGTAAAAGAGTTTTGTGGATTGAAGCCAAACTTGCCTTCAGTGGAAAAGCATATGAAGGTAATTGCTCAGAGAACTTGTACACTGAAGAAGAACAGTTCATGACATTTTAACACGATAAATGATGGTGAAAGGCCATTTGGGAATTAATTTCTACTCCATATGAGCTAGAAAGGTGAAAGAGAGAAGAGTAAAACTATTCTTTTATCTGACTTTGGAATGAAAGAAACCAAAATCCTGGGGGAGTTACATTTTCCCTGGAAAGTACAAGCACTTCCCTGAGATTGTACTCTGATTAAAAACAAAAAGGTTTTTAAAACGTGCACTTTGACATACATCTTCATGTGTACTTCTGCATTTTTACTGAATACCTTTATGCTATTTCTGTAAGCATATTATTCTCCATTGTTCTAAGTTTTGGCATCTAAGGTTACATATGTATTTGACAGTTCAAAAAGATAATTGTAAGTTTCCCTTCTCTGCTTTTTTTATTATGCAAAATATAGTGAAAACACATGTACTCTTTCTATAAACACAGTACTCAATCATGTTTGCTGTCCCTGCCCATTATTCTACCACTTTAAAAGTTCCCATGCTACTGATTGCTGCTGTCTCAGGTACTTTGTCTCCAGGACCCAATGGTGGTTTTACAATGCTCGGATCAAAGCTCAGTGATTTAACTGTAGCCATTTTAAGGTTATGGCCCAGAAAATACTAATCAAAAAGTTAATAAAATTGAATAAAATGAAGGTGGAGAGGAGCACTTCTTAGTCCTGCTCTTCCAACCTTCTTGCTCAAAATGCTAATCAGTGTTTATTCATTTGACAGACATCACAGAGTACCTACTATGTACAGAGTCTGTCTAAGGGGCTGGAGATAAGAGATGTGAATAACAGAGTCCTTGCATGAAGAATTTGACACACAACCAAGTTGTGAACAAACCAAGACATCTGAACAAAGTATTAGTAGTTTTTTAAATGTTTTTATTTTATTTCAGAGAGGAGAGAGAGAGAGAGGGAGAGAGGGAGAACACAAGTGAGGTAGGGGCAGAGAGAGAGGGGGACAGAGGATCTGAAGTGGCTCTGTGCTGACAGCAGAGAGCCTAATGTGGGGCTTGAACTCACAAACTGTAGGATCATGACCTGAGCCAAAGTTAGATTCTCAACTGGCTGAGCCACCCAGGTGCCCCAAACTATTACAGTTTTATATAAAATGTGCTATATAACAAAAAAAATGTGACGAGGGTGTGTGTATCAAATAGAAATATTTCAGTGCAAATGACACAAAGTACAACTAACCTCAAGGTGTCCCAAACAGCAAAGCTAATTTATTAGCTTACATAGCTAAAACAACTGTTTTTTAAAATTTTGTTTAATTTATTTTTGAGAGAGAGACAGAGAAACAGAGTGCAAGCAGGGGAGGTGCAGAGAGAGAGAGAGAAGGAGACACAGAATCCTAAGCAGGCTTCAGGCTCTGGGCTGTCAGCACTCGAGGCTGGGCTCGAACTCATGAACCATGAGATCATGATCTGAGCTGAAGTCAGGTGCTTAACTGACTGAGCCCCCCAGGTGTCCCATAAATAAAACAGATATTTCTGATCCATGACAAAAACAGATCCAACAGCCCAAAAGTATGACAAGAGTCCTGGTTTCTATATATCTTTCTGTTCTGCCTTCCATAATATGGGTATGTTATGGGCTGAGTTGTGTTCCAAAATTCATATGTTGGTGTCCTAACCCCTAGTACCTACAAGGTGACTGTGCTTGGGTATAGGGTCTTTAATGAGGAGATTAAGTTAAAATGAGGTCATATGCTTGAGTCCTAATCCAGTCTCAATGGCATAAGTTTGGTATAAGATGAGATTAAGACACAGACATATACAGAAGGAAAACCATGTGAAGACAGAGGGAGAAGGCAACCATCTACAAACCAAGGAGAAAGGCCTGAGAAGAAAGCAATGCTGCAGACACCTTGGCCTCGTATTTCCAGCTGCCAAATTTTAATAAAGTGAATTTCTGTTGCTTACACCACCCAGTCTATGGTACTTTACTATGGCAACCCTAGCAAACTAATACAAGATAGCATCTCAAGCTTAATGGCGGCTCCCATCAACTCTTGGCATCATCGTTGGGGATACAAAATACCATCAGCAGTTCCAGACTTTATTATTTCTCACTATATCATCCAGGTACTACAACGGAAAGCTTCTAGTAGCTCTCCACAAGTTTTAGGATTCTCACTCTTTCCTATGCCCTTGTCTGAGCCGTTGCTGTGCTTGAGGACTGGGATCCTTGGATTGGCTTAAGCCACCCCTGAGGATAGGTGGGGGTCACATCCATCCAAACCACAGAAGGTAAAATCCTCAAAAGAAAATCAAGTTATGCTGGTGAGGCACAGCTATGGAGGTCACCAACAAAGATCCAAAGAAAGGGGTGAAATAAGTCCACCTAGGAAAACTGAGCAAAAGTAACCATAAGGGGTTTGGGTTGGGTGTTGGAAAATTAATAGACATTCAGCAGGTAGAGAAGGACTCAAAGGATAGTCCAGACAAAGGAAACAGCATATGAGAGGGCAGAGAAGGCACAAAAGAGCCTTTTGTGTTTCATAGGGTGATCAACTTGTCCCAGTTTTCCTGGGACTGTATCTTATTTAAAATAGAAATCTCAGGGTGCCTGGGTGGCTTAGTCAGTTAAGTGTCCAACTTTGGCTCAGGTCATGATCTCACAGTCCGTGAGTTCAGGCCTCGTGTCGGGCTCTGTACTGACAGCTCAGAGCCTGGAGCCTGCTTCAGCTTCTGTGTCTACCTCTCTCTCTGTCTCTGTCTCTGTCTCTCTCTCTCAAAAGTAAATAAACATAAAAAATGTTTTTAAATAGAAATCTCATATTCCAGGACCCCCTCAGTCCTGGACCAACTGGAATGGTCGGTCACTGTATGTTTGGAGAATTATGGGCAAAGTTTATGGGGCAAAGTGGCTGGAGATAAGACTGGGAAGGTTGGTTGCAAAGAAGTTTGTACTAGAGACGAAATCTATATTGTCCATCTGAAACATTTGTTGAAAAGGTAAATTGTAAGGTATTATTCCATGGAGGATAATGAGACTCTATGTAAATAATATGAATTCCATGGACATTTTGCAACTTGAGGTATTTCAAGAAGTTCATGCAAGTTCATGGAACTTGAGGATTATATCGCATTTGGGAACAGCAGACAGTTTTAGGTCAACTCTTCTGACTAGGAGGCATTAAAGGATAGCACAGTGCTGGGGACATTGTGAGTCTCTACAAATACTACTTGATTCTTGGTTATCAAGCCTCCCTTCATAACTTGAATTCGTTCTTTGCCTTCAATTACCCTCTCTGGGTATCTGCCTCTTACAACTGTCTCTCTTTTTTTTAACCTCATGCCTTCATTTCAAACTGCCCACCTGGAGCTTCAAATTCACAATATCTACCACTAACTTCTCACCTTCCCTCCAATATTACCTCTTTTGCCAACTTCCTTACATCTGTTGAGAAGGCTACTGTTCTCCCAGTCACCCAGCCCACACTATGGAATACATTGCAGCCACTGAAAAGAAGATCCTGGAGAAAACAAAGTGGCAAGCACTGAATGTTTAGAATGATCCAATATTTATAAAAAAAAATGTGTATTTTTACATATATGAAAATATGTAGGAAAATGCCCAGAAGTATATATACCAAACTCTTAACAGTTACTATCTTGAGAATGTCTGGTAAGAAATGGGTTGAGGGGAGTCCTTTTACTTTTTATTTTACATACATCTCTATTATTTGAATGTTTATAGAGTAAGCATGTATAGCTACTTTCCAAATAAAGATATACATGTTCACTATACAAATTTTTAATTGCAGATAAACATAAAGAACAATAGAAATCTGAAATTTTACCACCAGAGGTACTGTAAACAGTCTTCTGGGGAACAGCCTACCAGACCTCCCCTTGGGCCCCATGCTGATATAGACACAGAGACTGAACTGAGAGGCTCTCCCCCACCTGCCTCAACACCCTGCCTGCTGCCTGAGACCCCTGTATGTTGTATAGAAAGCCCTCCTATCACTTGTGCATCTGCAAGGTCTCTGGAACCTGTCACTCTCCATTTCCACCGTCATCACCCTTGCTGAGCTCTTATTAACTCCCTCCTGCTCTGCAGCAGTAGCATCCTAATGGCTCTCACTTCTTTCCTCTCTACTTCCTTGCATCCAATTTCCCCTACAGCATCCAGATTAACTGTCCTAGTTCTGATCATGTTAGCACTTTGTTCAAAAAGCTTCAGTGACTTTCTATTGCCTATAAAAGAAAGTCCAAACTCCATGATCTGGACTTGCATTGTTCCCTTGGGAACGTTTCTTCCCCTCAACTCTAGTTCGTATTGTTTTCTCTGACAGGACAGGAATACCATCATACCCAGGTATTTCCATTAATTAAAATTCCCCTCCTTCAGATACATACACACATGTGAGAAAATGTTTGTACAAGGATGTTCATTGTAGTCAAGTCTATATTGGAGAACATTAAAGCCAATGTAAATGTCCACCAATAAAAGACTGATTAAGTAAATTATAGAAATGCAAGTGTCCAAAGAGATACAGTTACAGCTATTAAAATGATACAGATACAGATTCTTATATATAGGCATGGGGAAAGTCTACAGAATGTTGTCAATCAAAAGAGTAGGTTATATAACAGTTTATAAATACTTTTTTTTTAAAGCACTCGTATTGGTAGAGCTCTCTAGAAATACATCATCCAATAACAGAGGTAAACTCTAGGTGGTTAAATTGGTTGATTTTTATTTTGTTCTTGGTAGTTTTCTATTTAATTTGAAGTTTTATGAATACAACCACAACTATAGAAGTTATCATTTTTTTGAGAGCTATTTGCCAAATACTGTGCTTGGTGTTTTGCATATAACTATTTAGTCCTTATGTCCAAACTTTGAGGATGGTTATCATCACCTTCATAGAAAAGTAAACTGAGGGCCAGAGAGTGAATAGTTATTCCCAGGGTCATACCATTAGTAAGAAACAGAGATAGAATTCAAGTTTCCATCTTTCTAATTCCAAAAGGCATATTCATGGGCATTATGTTACATGATAATGAATTATCATTTTTACAAAAAGAATAAAGCTACTAAAATATGTTTTCCTAGTCTTACAATGTCACACTCAATTGCTCTACTCCCCAAAACCCTCTCTTGTCCCTATATCCAGAAGTATGATGTGGTAAGAAGATGAGAACACAATGAGAGATATATCAGAAACACATATAAAAGTTTTTGTTTTTTAATATAAATAACATCATTCTATGTATTACATTTTTTATGAAAATATCTGACTGTTCATACCTGAAAGTGTGCTGTGAACATCTTTATTGTAATTTATTGTATGGATGTGTATAATCATTTAACGTGCATGGCCAATAATGTTGTTTATAAATTTTGCTGTTGTAAACAAAAGCAAAATGAGCATCCTTATCTGAATCTATGTCTGTACACATATGAGACTGTTTTGTAATATTGGATTCCCAGGAATACACTTCCTAGGCTAAAACAAAATACAGGTCTTTTCCTTTTCCTGTGTCAGAATTTCAAAAAGTTTTAGCTTTAGTGAGAGAATCTGATCTAGGAACCAGCTGGCTGGACTCTAGTGGCTTCGTTTCACCCTCACATCCTCCCCAGGCATTGGCAACTCTCTGCACACATGTCATTGCATCATCTCCAAACGGGCTTGTAGGGGAAGAGCAAACTGGGCTGTGAATTGCCTGAGTTCTGATGAATGCTTGACCACCAAGTTGCTTTGTGATCCTCAGCAAAAAATGATGCCTCTGGTGACTTTCATTTCTTCTCTCTAAATAAGATCCTTCCAGCTCTACATTCAGTGTTTCTTTTTTTTTTTTTTTTTTCTAATTTTTTTCATGTTTATTTATTTATTTTTTATATTTATTTATTTTTTAATATGACATTTATTGTCAAATTGGTTTCCATACAACACCCAGTGGTCATCCCAACAGGTGCCCTCCTTAATGCCTATCACCCACTTTCCCCTCCCTCCCACCCCTCATCAACCCTCAGTTTGTTCTGAGTTTTTAAGAATCTCTTATGTTTTGGCTTTCTCCCTCCCTAACCTTTTTTTATCTTCCCCTCCTCCATGGTCTTCTGTTAAGTTTCTGAGGATCCACATAGGAGTGAAAAATATGGTATCTGTCTTTCTCTCTATGACTTATTTCATTTAGCATCACACTCTCCAGTTCCAGCCACGTTGCTACAAAAGGCCATATTTCATTCTTTCTCATTGCCACGTAGTATTCCATTGTGTATGTAAACCACAGTTTCTTTATCCATTTATCAGTTGATGGACATTTAGGCTCTTTCCATAATTTGGCTATTGTTGAGAGTGCTGCTATAAACATTGGGGTACAAGTGCCCCTATGCAGCAGCAATCTTGTATCCCTTGAGTCAACTCCTAGCAGTGCTATTCCTGGGTCATAGGGTAGATCTATTTTTAATTTTTTGAGGAACCTCCACACTGTTTTCCAGAGCGGCTGCACCAGTTTGCATTCCCACCAACAGTGCAAGAGGGTTCCCGTTTCTCCACATCCTTGCCAGCATCTATAGTTTCCTGATTTGTTCATTTTAGCCACTCTGACTGGTGTGAGGTGGTATCTCAGTGTGGTTTTGATTTGTATTTCCCTGGTGAGGAGCGATGTTGAACATCTTTTCAGGTGCCTGTTGGCCATCTGGATGTCTTCTTTAGAGAAGTGTCTATTCATGTTTTCTGCCCATTTCTTCACTGGATTATTTGTTTTTTGGGGTGTGGAGTTTGGTGAGCTCTTTATAGATTTTGGATACTAGCCCTTTGTCCAATATGTCATTTGCAAATATCTTTTCCCATTCTGTTGGTTGCCTTTTAGTTTTGTTGATTGTTTCCTTTGCAGCACAGAAGCTTTTTATCTTGATGAGGTCCCAATAGTTCATTTTTGCTTTTAATTCCCTTGCCTTGGGGGTGTTTCAAGTAAGAAATTGTTGCAGCTGAGTCAGAGAGGTTTTTTCCTGCTTTCTCCTCTAGGGTTTTGATGGTTTCTTGTCTCACATTCACGTCCTTTATCCATTTTGAGTTTATTTTTGTGAATGGTGTAAGAAAGTGGTCTAGTGTCATTCTTCTGCATGTTGCTGTCCAGCTCTCCCAGCACCATTTGTTAAAGAGACTGTCTTTTTTCCATTGGATATTCTTTTCTGCTTTGTCAAAGATGAGTTGGCCATACTTTTGTGGGTCTAATTGTGGGGTTTCTATTCTATTCCATTGGTCTATGTGTCTGTTTTTGTGCCAATACCATGCTGTCTTGATGATTACAGCTTTGTAGTGGAGGAAAGTCTGGGACTGTGATGCCTCGCACTTTGGTCTTCTTCAATATGACTTTGGCTATTCGGGGTCTTTTGTGGTTCCATACAAATTTTAGGATTGCTTGTGCTGGCTTCGAGAAGAATGCTGGTGCAATTTTGATTGGGATTGCATTGAATGTGTAGATAGCTTTGGGTAGTATTGACATTTTAACAATATTTATTCTTCCAATCCATGAGCACAGAATGTTTTTCCATTTCTTTATATCCTCTTCAATTTCCTTCATAAGCTTTCTATAGTTTTTAGTATACAGATCTTTTACATCTTTGGTTAGGTTTATTCCTAGGTATTTTATGCTTCTTGGTGCAATTGTGAATGGGATCAGTTTCTTTATTTGTCTTTCTGTTGCTTCATTGTTAGTGTATAAGAATGCAACTGATTTCTGTACATTGATTTTGTATCCTGCAACTTTGCTGAATTCATGTATCAGTTCTAGCAAACTTTTGCTGGAGTCTGTCGGGTTTTCCATGTATCATATCATGTCATCTGCAAAAAGCGAAAGCTTGACTTCATCTTTGCCGATTTTGACGCCTTTGATTTCCTTTTGTTATCTGATTGCTGATGTTAGCATTTCCAACACTATGTTAAATGACAGCGGTGAGAGTGGACATCCCTGTCATGTTCCTGATCTCAGGGGGAATGCTCTCAGTTTTTCCCCACTGAGGATGATATTAGTTGTGGGCTTTTCATAAATGGCTTTTATGATGTTTAAGTATGTTTCTTCTATCCCAACTTTCTCGAGGGTTTTTATTAAGAAATGATGCTGGATTTTGTCAAATGCTTTTTCTGCATTGATTGACAGGATCATATGGTTCTTATCTTTTCTTTTATTAATGTGATGTATCACGTTGATTAATTTGCGAATGTTGAACCATCCCTGCATCCCAGGAATGAATCCCACTTGATCATGGTGAATAATTCTTTTTCTATGCTGTTGAATTCGATTTGGTAGAATCTTGTTGAGAACTTTTGCATCCATATTCATCAGGGATATTGGCCTGTAGTTCTCTTTTTTTGCTGGGTCTCTGGTTTGGGAATCAAAGTAATGCTGGCTTCATAGAATGAGTCTGGAAGTTTTCCTTCCCTTTCTATTTTTTGGAACAGCTTGAGAAGGATAGGTATTATCTCTGCTTTAAATGTCTGGTAGAATTCCCCTGGGAAGCCATCTGGTCCTGGACTCTTATTTGTTGGGAGATTTTTGATAACTGATTCAATTTCTTTGCTGGTTATGGGTCTGTTCAAGTTTTCTATTTCTTCCTGTTTGAGTTTTGGAAGTGTGTGGGTGCTTAGGAATTTGTCCATTTCTTCCAGGTTGTCCAGTTTGTTGGCATATAATTTTTCATAGTATTCCCTGATAATTGCTTGTATTTCTGAGGGATTGGTTGTAAAAATTCCTTTTTCATTCATGATTTTATCTATTTGGGTCCTCTCCCTTTTCTTCTTGAGAAGCCTGGCTAGAGGTTTATCAATTTTGTTTATTTTTTCAAAAAACCAACTCTTGGATTCATTGATCTGCTCTACAGTTTTTTTAGATTCTATGTTGTTTATTTCTTCTCTTATCTTTATTATTTCTCTTCTTCTGCTGGGTTTAGGCTGCCTTTGCTGTTGTGCTTCTATTTCCTTTAGGTGTGCTGTTAGATTTTGTATATGGGATTTTTCTTGTTTCTTGAGATAGGCCTGGATTGCAATGTATTTGTAATGTATTTCCTCTCAGGACTGCCTTCGCTGCATCCCAAAGCGTTTGGATTGTTGTATTTTCATTTTCATTTGTTTCCATATATTTTTAAATTTCTTCTCTAATTGCCTGGTTGACCCACTCATTCTTTAGTAGGGTGTTCTTTAACCTCCATGCTTTTGGAGGTTTTCCAGACTTTTTCCTGTAGTTGATTTCAAGCTTCATAGCATTGTGGTCTGAAAGTATGCATGGTATAATTTCAATTCTTGTATACTTACGAAGGGCTGTTTTGTGACCCAGTATATGATCTATCTTGGAGAATGTTCCATGTGCACTTGAGAAGAAAGTATACTCTGTTGCTTTGGGATATAGAGTTCTAAATACATCTGTCAAGTCCATCTGATCCAATGTATCATTCAGGGCCCTTGTTTCTTTATTGACTGTGTGTCTAGATGATCTATCCATTTCTGTAAGTGGAGTGTTTAAGTCCCCTGCAATTACCACATTCTTATCAATAAGGTTGCTTATGTTTATGAGCAATTGTTTTATATATTTGGGGACTCCCATATTCGGCGCATAGACATTTATAATTGTTAGCTCTTCCTGATGGATAGACCCTGTAATTGTTATATAATGCCCTTCTTCATCTCTAGTTACAGCCTTTAATTTAAAGTCTAGTTTGTCTGATATAAGTATGGCTACTCCAGGTTTCTTTTGACTTCCAGTAGCATGATAGATGGTTCTCCATCCCCTCACTTTCAATCTGAAGGTGTCCTCAGGTCTAAAATGAGTCTTTTGTAGACAGAAAATAGATGGGTCTTGTTTTTTTGTCCATTCTTGTACCCTCTGTCTTTTGGTAGGAGCATTTAGTCCATTTCCATTCAGTGTTATTATTGAAAGATATGGGTTTAGAGTCATTGTGATGTCTGTAGGTTTCATGCTTGTAGTGATGTCTCTTGTACTTTGTTTCTTTGCAACATTTCACTCACAGAATCACCCTTAAGATCTCTTGTAGGGTTGGTTTAGTGTGGTTTATTGTCCTTCAGTTTTTGTTTGTTTGGGAAGACCTTTGTCTCTCCTTCTATGCTGAATGACAGACTTGCTGGATAAAGGATTCTCGGCTGCATATTTTTTTCTGTTCATCACATTGAAGATTTCCTGCCAATCCTTTCTAGCCTGCCAAGTTTCAGTAGATAGCAGTGCCACTAGTCTTCTGGGTCTCCCTTTATAAGTTAGAGCGTGTTTATCCCTAGCTGCTTTCAGAATTTTATCTTTATCCTTGTATTTTGCCAGTTTCGCTATGATATGTCATGCAGAAGATCGATTCAAGTTATGTCTGAAGGGAGTTCTCTGTGCCTCTTGGATTTCAATGCCTGTTTCTTTCCCCAGACCAGGGAAGTTCTCAGCTATGATTTGTTCAAGTACACCTTCAGCCCCTTTCTCTTTCTCTTCTTCTGGAATTCCTATGATACAGATATTGTTCCATTTGATTGCATCACTTAGTTCTCTAATTCTCCCCTCATGCTCCTGGATTTTTTTTATCTCTCTTTTTCTCAGCTTCCTCTGTTTCAATAATTTTATCTTCTAATTCACCTATTCTCTCCTCTGGCTCTTCAATCCAAGCTGTGGTCACCTCAATTTTATTTTGCACCTCATTTATAGCATTTTTTAGCTCCTCATGACTATTTCTTAGTCCTTTGATCTCTGTAGCAATAGATTCTCTGCTCTCCTCTATACTTTTTCAAGCCCAGCAATTAGTTTTATGACTATTATTCTAAATTCTTGTTCCGTTATATTGCTTAAATCGTTTTTGATCAATTCGTTAGTTGTCATTACTTCCTGGAGTTTCTTTTGAGGAGAATTCTTCCATTTCGTCATTTTGGATAGTCCCTGGAGTAGCACAGAACTGCAGGGCACTTCCCCTGTGCTGTCTGGAGTAATTTGTGTTGGTGGCGGGCCACAGTCAGACCTGATGTCTGTCCCCAGCCCACCACTGGGGCCACAGTCTGACTGGTGTGTACCTTATCTTCCCTTCCTCGAGGGGCAGGACTCACTGTTGAGTGTTGTGGCCCCTGTCCGGGCTAATTGCACAGTGCCAGGCTTGTGGTGCTGCTTTGATGGAATCTGGTGTATTAGCCAGGGTGCATCCTCTTCCGTGAGCCTCTTGTCTATGCTTGGCTCTGGAGAATCTGTTCTGCTAGTCTTCTGGCGGTTTTCTGGATTATTTAGGCAGGTGTGGGTGGAATCTAAGTGATCAGCAGTACAAGGTTTGCCCAGCGTCCTCCTATGCCGCCATCTTCCCCTGGATCCTTTGTGGGGAATACCCTCCACCCAGCAGTCGCCCCACGTCTGCAGCGGGGCCACCTGGCTTTGTCTCCCATGGCATCATGCTCTGGTGCTCGCTCTCCCCTACATTCATTGTTTCTTAAGTCTAAAGATAAGAATACTGTTTTGTCATTCTGAGCTTTTAGATGTAGGAAAATAATACATATACCATAAAGGGTTACCTTACCTCATTGAAAGTTCAAATGGTATGGTGATAAGGCCATATTAAAGGCATTTATAAAAGTCCACGGTAAAGAGTTCATTATGGTTCATTAAATCCCCTCATGCTTTTATCCACTTCAGTTACTGTATTTCCTGTAAACGGAATTTATGGCAGGACCACGTTAACACCATTTCATATTCTGCTGTGCTATTACCCATTGAGCTTGAATCAATTGAATGAAAGAAGCCTTTTTGAGTGTATTGATTTTCATTTATCCAAACTCATCTGTTTGCTTTGCTGCATGCTCATTCAGGAGAATAGTGCACAGCTAAACTTCTCCACGGCGTTGCTTTTTTCCCTTAAGCATTTAATACTAGAATATGCATATGACAAACACTAAGAACTGCAGAATATTTTCTGGGAACATAGTTTTCTATGGGTGATATAAGAGCCTGGATCTCTTACCCATGTCAGAAAGAATGCTGCCTACAGCAAGATATTACAGCCTCTCTCCCTGCATGAAGGCAGCTACCCTCTCCCACTCTCCCAGCCCCTAGGGGACTCAGTCCAGAGATTCTGCCTTCCTCCACCCCAAAACAAGGAGAGGAGTGTTGTCAAGATGATGATTCTTCTAAATGTAAAGTTTTGTTCACTGTCAGGAAGCTGAGTATTCTGCTGTTCTGCAAAGAAACACTCTTGTTTCTTTGGCCAAAGATCAAACTGAAGTCTGGACAAAAATGCATAATAAAGAAATAAATGCTTTAAATGTACATTTTACTGTCCTTTCTCTTAATCCTAGCTTAAGGTGTGTGTGTGTGTGTGTGTGTGTGTGTGTGTGTGTGTGTATGAGAGAGAGAAAATTCATTTTGACCCATAGGATTTTGGAGGTAAAAAGTATTTTAACAGTTTTGATTGAATTATTGTATTAGTCAATAGGTAATGTGTGACCACGTGATGTAGTATTGTCCTAGGCTTATAGTAAATAGATCTTGACTTCTGCTTAAGTAAATACTGAAATTTATTTACCTGGGAGAAATACTGGCTAAGGCACAGCCAAGTTCAATATTTCCTTTGAGTTGTAATAAATATTTCTATACCCTGAAATAAGATTTTATGTTATAGTTAATGATTAGATGTAATCCAATGCACCGGAGAAATAAAATTATCAGGATAATTCTAGGGCATCTTTATTTTATGCTTAATGTTGTAAAGGAAAATCACTGTTGGTTTAAGCAAGATCGGATGGTAGATGTTGGCATAGATGTTGACTTGGCCTGAGTTCTCATTGTGAAATACAAGATGAATAAAATTTATTTATGAAAAGCTCAAGTTATTTAAATAGACCAGTGAGCAGACATTGCTGACTTAAATGAATAATTAACTTTAACAAAAGCTTAAATATGACACTAATTAATAATTGAGCTTATTATTTTCCCTCATGCATTTCCATACTATGTGCAATGTTACACAACTTTATTTGTAGAAAGAATATTTTTGGAAAAAAAACTATTTTCATTTAAAAAACAATTATACTGTAGTAAATAAAACATTTGAATGTTACTTGGTTAGGGGCTAGGAACAATACAGTGGTATACCTTCAAGAAGATTATAATCTGAATACAATATTTGGCAGTTATGAAGAATATGAGGTTTGAAATCCTAATGAATTTGAATTCCAGCTCTGACACTGTGAGCTCCAACATTTTCTGAGACTTAGTTTCCTAATCTATAAAAATGAGATAAGATAATTGTCCTCATAGGATCTTAGTAAAAATTAAAACTGTAAAGCACTGAAAATGTTCCTAGCAAACGGAGAGCCCTCCAGAAGTGGTAGCTATTTTAATGATGCATTGCTTAAGTGACAGATGAAAATATTCTTATGGAGGTGATCCAAGGAGGTACACAATTACTGAATTTAAAAATGAAACATTATATTTGCCTAGATTTCAGAGAAGAGAGCTCTTATGAGTGAGCTGCAGGGTAAGTCAACTCTTTAAGGAAGAGGTAGGATTTGAACTAGAGATTGAGAGAGGACTAGGGTTTTCTTAGTTGGTAGATAAAACTAGAGGTTATGAACATTACAACTGCAAATGAAATAGCAGTCATCTACTCAGTGATGGCCCAAGCACATCCTCCTTAATTTTCTCTCCTTCATTAATTATCCTATTAATATTTCTTCCAGGTTTTTAGTATTTTTCCAACCCTTTCTTCTGGGTCTCCTTTGTTGGTACCGCTTCTGCCGTTTTATTTCCTCCAATTGAAAACTAACTTTAAGTAATAAGTAAACAAAATAAAACAAGAAAATGAAAATCACCCAGTCTCACTTTCTAGTTAATGTATAACCTTTCATTACTATTTGATGAAGTGCCTTCCAAAGCATTCTGTATCTCTTTGTCTTTCTGTTTGTCTCTCTCACTATGTGCATACATGTGCCCTCACTCACATACACACACACAAACACACATTCAATATGATCTAAATAAGGTCATAATGTAAATGCATTTTGTCATTGAAAAAATTTCAATATGCCATAAATATATTTCCATGTCAAAATACAACTTTATTATATTTAAATGAGTTTATCACATTTGATTGTATATATGTTAACACAATTTAATAAACTCATTAATGGAGATTTTAGTTTTTTCCAATATTTCTTTATGAAAAAGTATGATAGTGCTACAGTTACAATCCTTTTACATTCATTTTGGCCCACTGATAAGATTATTACTTTAAGAAAAATTCTTGGGGGCACCTGGGTAGCTCAGTTAAGCATCTGACTTCAGCTCAGGCTCAGATCATGATCTCACAGCTTGTGAGTTCGAGCCCTGTGTTGGGCTCTGTGCTGACAGCTCAGAGCCTGGAGCCTGCTTTGGATTCTGTGTCTCCCTCTCTCTCTCTCTGCCCCTCCCTCATTCTCTCTCTCTCTGTCTCTCTCTCTGTGTGTCTCTCTCTCAAAAATACACATAAAAACTAAAGAAAAGTTCTTAGGAGGGGAAGAGGAATCAATCAATGTATGCACATTTAAAACTTTGGTGTTTAGAGCCAGAAACAACACATAAAATCTCCACATTTTCATTTCAGAGGACTTTTTAAAGAAGAAACTAGCCTCAATCTTAACATTCATAACAAATAAAACAGCTGCCCTTTTAAAATTCATGTTTGAAACTAAAATTTAAAAAATAGGAATGTGTAACTAGAAGTAGTTATGTGTGCTTTTGTAGGAGGCAAAGTCTTAACAATAGAAAAAATTATGTGAAGGAAAAAAAATGATCAAATTGGTTTTGTTGTAGAAAGTCTTGCCCATTAAGCTAACCAAAGTTTTTCATTTAAATGCCTGACTACACAGTTAAATCAGTTGGCTTTCTGGCACAATTTGTCTGACATTTTAGATGAGTTATTGTGGAATGTTGAACCAAACTGATCATTTTAAGTCTCTTGCATAGAGAACCTGTGAGCTGATAACAATTTAGCGCATTTTATGTCATTCTCTCTTCTCATTTCTCCTAAGACTCTACTGAATAACTCACTTCTTAGTCATCAGTCACCTTACTCTCTTGTTTATATAAGAAGCTTCCCATTTTCATGACCTCAGTTTTTCCAAGTGTGGCTCTTATTATGAAGGGTGTGGTTTTGCTAAATTTGGTTTATGTGTCCGAATCTAAATCACTTTTTAAATTTAATTCATAGTTTTATCAGAGTAGGCTGGATTTGATGATTCTTTCCTATTGGAGTATGTTTCCGATGTCAAACCAGTGGTTGCCTGAGAGAGGGAGAGGAAACTGGCCACAAAAGGGCACAAGAGAACTTCTTGAGATGGTAATAGAGACAGAACTATGCAAATTTGTACAAATGTATAGTACTGTATACCTAGAAAGGGTGAAATTGACTGTGTTTGAGTTATACCTAAATAAATAATAAAATACAAACACATGCTTAAAAGGAAAAAAAAAGATGAACCTTAAAAAGTCCCTCCTGAAAAAGAGCTGTTTGCCTTGAGTCCTGTAAGATATTAAAATGTATTTGAAAGCCAAAGAATTGAAGCAGTTGCTCATTTACAGGAGAAAAGACAGGTCACTAGCAGAGAAGTTATGAGCAAAACTTCATTCTACATGATAATTAAATATATGGTAAGAACATCTCACCAAACTAATGGAGACAAACAAGAGTTTTCAGCAAATAGTTGTAGAATATGAACTGGTGAACACTTTTCAGTTTAGGTGTATACCTCACATAAAATAAGTTTCATATGGATTTCTACATAATCAGTATCACATCTTAAAAAATAAAAGCATTTTCCAAGACTCTAAATATTTAGAAATATTATAAATAAATGACAAAAATAGAGCCAACGGTCTAGAACCTATATTCTCATATAAATAAAATTTTAACAAGAAAAATAGTAAGTGGAAGAAGGTATTCATTCCCAGAAAATACAGCAAAAAGGGTTATATGTTTGCTATCCTACAGTACAATGTAATTGATAAGAAAATATGAAACTGTTCAATAGATACTTAATCACACTAGCCACAAAATTATATATAACCACCAAACCAAACGTATGGAAATGCTTTAATATGGTAAATATAAAAATGCACATTATCTTGATCATAGCATGCTACTATGTTACGTGAACAGTTATATTGATGAGGTCTTTTCTTGCTCTTGATGTTAGAAATTTGTATATACCATTCAGAAAGACATGTCTGAAATATAAAAACATTCCCCATTCCCCCTTCTGGTCATTTTTTTACCTTTAACATTTTAAATAAAGGAAAACAATATTATAGAAAGATATTTATTATACCATTATTTACTATAATGAGAAAGGGAAATCAATTTAAATGTTAACCCTTGTGCTAGATAGAATGGTATGTAATCATTACAATTTTAATTGTGCAAACTATAAAACAGCATGGGAAGTAATTGTTATGATCTTAAATGAAACAAGCAGAATACAACCTTGTGTGCATATTATCTACTCAACTGTGTTTTCAAGGAGCCATGTAGTAGAGGAAAAAAAGAAAATGCTGCTTGAGGGATAACAGCAAATGTTATACAGCTCACAGGCTAGGACTTTCAGTTAGGCATTTGTGCTACAGAGAAGTTAAGTAACTTTCCCAAAGTCACAAAACTATGAGTGCAATTGCCAGTGTTTGAACTCAGACAGTCTGTTTGGTAACTATTATCCTGTATTGCTTCAATGTCCCATATTCCCTGAAACACACAAATGGATGTAATTGTGTTAGGCTGTAGTTGTGATAACAGTACCTGTGACTTTGACTTTCCAGTCTTTTTGTAATATTCTTAATTAAACATGTCTTTTAAAAATGCTTGAGTGGAAGGCATTAAAGGCTTTATGGGAAGGGGTGGCAAGTATGAAAGAGAATAAAGGAATCACAACCACCAGACTAAGCCAAAGGAAATTGCCCCCTTCCTACAAGGTTGAGGGTTCCATCAGTTCTGACCTGACCAGCAGAGAAGCCAGTGTGTGCTCTGCAGGAGTATATGGGGAGGGAGGAGAGCTGGGGGCGGGGTGGGGGGGGACAGAAGGGCCATCCTGTTTCTTGATTGGCTCTCCCTTAAAGTCTGTTGGGCTCAGTGGAAGAACAAAATATATCCTGTGAAATTCCATAGTGGGTTGTGATGCACTTGAATCAAGTGTTTGGTCCTCTCTGATTCATCTGGGCTTAACTATCAATACCATAGGTAGCAAGAAACTTGAATTACTAGTCCCAGTACATGGTCATTATTTTGTATCACATAGGAAAAACAGAAAGAATACTGGAAACAGAATGTGGTTCTGTTTTCTCAACTCAATAAAAAAATATATTGCCCCAGGTCCATTTGGAGCAGTTATATTAGTTATACATATAGCTATAGGCTAAATTACTTATTAAAGTCCATCAGAACAGTATTGACTAAAATTGTGTAATTTATTGCCAGTTATTGGAAAAGATGAGACAATTTGCTGTAATGCTTTAGGCTGCAATTGGGGAAAAAATCAGAATTATAAAAATTGCCCATATTTCTAAAAGTACCACTAGGAACGAAAAAAAACAACAACATTGATTCTCTTACTTTGTCATCTAAATATAAAGCATGTTTCTTTTTTGGCAGAAAAGCCAGCAATTCTTGTAATAAAACTTACCCTGGAGGGTATGTAAGAATAAGCTTAGAAAAAAATGTGAATAAAAGAAATCATAAAGAATTACTTGGAGCTATAGTTGTTGATCATGAGGATTAGGTCTGACAGGAAAATATATCCTTTGGGAAATCCTATTAATTCTTAATAGCAAATTTTGCTACAACCTGTACAATTGTTGCAGTGTATCTGCTGCTGAAAACCTATTTTATTTGAGAAACAGAGGTTTCTAATGCCCTGAGATCTACCCTACATGAAATGTGACTACAAAATTTAAATATGAAGATAAGAAACAAATAAACAAAATCTAAAATCTTAAAGTTCATAAATGTTGAATGGATAGAGCATCTGGATTTGTAGACATTTTCCTTTTGATGTTTCCACATACTGAATTTCAAATAGAGATTCACTGAAATCCAGAAGAAACTGGTATGGCTAATATTTCAAGTGCTAAGTAGACTACAAAACATATTTTGAAAAGATTATCTTCTTTGTAAATAATTTGATTCCCTCTTTTTTCCCACCCCAGTTGTCTTTCAGTCTTCAGTACAGATAGCCTCTTATTCCAAAATACAGGTTAAAAGTGTCTCTAAATAAAACGTGTCTTGTTTCTGATGGACACAGATTCACTCTGAAATGGGCTATTTCTTATCTCTTATTAAGAGTATTGATCTCTTTGAAGCATTTTTCAGTAAACTTTAGTCTCCACTATCTATTTGATGTCCCAGAGTCCTGTTTTTACGGATACAAAACAAAAATATCCCAGTTTAAAAGGACCTCTAATGCCTCAGTGATTTGGTTTTATAAATGTGATTTCAGCTTTGCCTTGTTTTGGACCATTTCATAGAATCTATCAGACCATGGAGTCTTTCAGCAAACCTCAAGGTTTCTGAAAGCAACACAATAAGGTAACATGGACTGTGTCTGCAAGGTGTGTTCCCAGTGGTCTTTGGACAGTGGGCTTTCACAATTCCAAAAATAATGTAGTAAAACATGCTACAATTGGAGAAACAATTTTAAGGCCCTGATTCTATAGTATATCCTATAAATTAAGTTTGTAGGTTAACTTAAAATTTGCATTTCAGGGAACTTAATCTCCAAAACTCATTATTTCAAAAATTTCCTAAACTATACCCAGATTCAGTATTTTGACAGTAATGGAATAAAGACATTCCAATACAAGAAGTATAGATGAGGTCCCAAACTCATGCCCACAAGAGCCAGGCAGGTAACATAAAGGGGTGAATCCAGACACATGTTGGATAAGGTGGAGGAAAGCTCTAAGGAAGCAGTGGAGAATTCGGACCCCAGCTAGTTGTCAAACAAAACCCATCCACGAGCCAGATCTGGCTCCCAGAGGACACCAATCAGAGACCTCCGGTGCAGATAATCAAACTGAATGTGTCCTGTACTCATCCTGGGATGTCTTTTGACTATTACCTTTTAGACTAAGCCTTGACCCAATGAGATACCATTTCATACCTACTAGTATGGCTATAATAAAAAGGATGGACAATGCCAAGTGTTGATGAGGATGCAGAAAAATTGAAACCCTCACACATTGCTGGTGGAATATAAAATGATAGAGCTTTTTTTGAAAACACTTTGGCAGTTCCTTGAAAAGTTAAACATAGAGATATCGTATGGCCCAGCAATTTCACTCCTAAGTATATACCCAATAGAATAGAAAACATACACCCATACAAAATCTTGTATACTGTATATGGCAACACAGATAAAATGCAGAAACAACCCAAATGTCCATCAAATGATAAATGGATAAACAAAATATGTTTAACAATAAAATTATTCAGCAGAAATAATTAAGCAGGAAATGAAGTACTGCTACAACATGGATGAACCTTGAAAGCATTATGCTAAGTGAAAGAAATCAGATGCAGAAGGCCACATATTATAGGATTCCATTTATAGAAAACATCCAGAGTACATAAATCCATGGAGATAGAAAATAGATTAGTGACTATCAGGAATTAGGGAAAGAAGGCATTGGGACATGATTGTTAATGGGTACAGGATTTTTTGGAGGGAGTAAAGAAGATGTTCTGGAATTAGCAGGAATGATTTCACAACTCTGTGACTATATTAAACACTCCTGAATTGTCTACTTTAAAGGAGAGAATTTTATAGTATTTAAATTGCATCTCAATAAAAATAAGCATTGATGTGAGTTTACTGGTTTTACTTTCTCTTAAAAGGTTCATGCTGACACATAGAGAACTTTCTCCTTAAACCCACTACCCATCTTTGAGTTTCTTGTTCTTAATTTTTCACATATGTGGTCTCACTTCTGCATCTCTTTTTGGCAACTTCAAAAGTGTTGTTACATTATCTGGGAATAATGGAGTAGGAATCTCCTACTCCAGTAGGAGGTAATTAGGTAAAGAAGACTTTGGGAGCTCTGGGAATAGAAACAGGAAGTAAGGTAAAAGTTATGGCAGGAGTTGAAATTTTTATAGTGAAGTCTTGGGAGAAATAAAGGAAGCTGTTGACAAGTAAACCAGGCAGGGATCTGCACTTCTGTATCTGTAGGTAGGCAGATGCTGAACTGTGTAAGCCAGAGACTCAGGGGCTGTTCCTCAAAACTGCTATTTGGTGCCTGGATAAGACATAGAAGCCTCTGGATGTTAACAACTCAGAGTTGGAAAAGTTCAAAGCATCTTGGGTTGAAGGGCCAGTTAGAGAAGAACAACTATGCCTCTCAGTGGGCAGCCCATCTGTGACCATTCAAAATGATTTTACAAGCATTTTAATGAGATTTGAAGGAGAAACCAAGATGTTTCAAGGCAGTCAAGGGATGGTAAGTCAAATTGGCTGTATTGTGCCCACTAGCATTAATTTATAATATATAGCATGCCATCGATATAATCCTGAGGTCATGGTGGGTAGAGTTTATTGTTGCCAATATTTATAATGGCTTTACTCTCCATCCTCCAGCCCTATTTTTTTCTATAAGGTCTTCACTGCTTCAACTGAAGATTCCCTTATAGAGGGCTTTTCATTTGTGGTTGGGGAGGGAACTGCTGCCTTTGGTTGACACGGGTTCTGCATAGCTGGGTGCAGCAGGGTTTTTCAAGAGCAGATTCGGTGGTTTTAATTTTTATTTAAAGCAGTCCTATGCACTGTGATGCATAGACTACACCACCAAAAATAAAACAAAGCAAAACAAAAATTTGATCTATTTGTTAAAAAAGGACATTTCCTAAAGTCCCAATATAAAATATTGTCATAAATTATGATAAATACATATAATGAGATGTTATGCAGCAATTTTACAAAGATTTTAAAAAACATGACAAAATCCACACATATTAATATGATATTAAGCCAAAAAGATTGTCAAATGTTATATATTATGCTGTGCTAACAGAAAACAATTGAGAATAGAGACTAGAATTTAATGTTAAAGTTTTGACAATGATTATCTCTAGTCAGTGGGATTATTAATGATTATGTTCCCTTTTATATTTTTCTGAATTTTCCAAATTTTCTTATGTTTTATATTTTTAACCCCCCAGACCCCCAAATGTTTGCTAAAAATAAAGTTCAAAAAATTTAAGATCTAGATCTGGGAATGCTGAATTTCCCAGGTGCCACTGGCATAGTTGTAAAGCAGGTACAAGAAGGCTAAGAGAGAAGGATTCTGTATTCAGGATGTGGAATAGCCTTTATGTCATAAATTTTGCAATATTCCAAAAAGGCTGTCCCCTTTTTACCCTACGTATGATCAGATTGAATCTATATATGGTTAGACAAGTTGCTTAGCTTTTAAGTGAACAAATAATTTATTTTTAGCAATAGTAGACAACTGGTTGGATAACTTGTTTTTATTTGATTAAATTACATTTTACACTGTATATTTAGATTTATATAAGCCATACCTTAAAAGAAGGATTTCACTGAATGTCAGTTCAATGCTCCCCTCTACATTTTTACAGATGAGAAATCTGAGACCCAAGGAAGTTAGCTGGCTCTCGGGCAAAAGTCTGATTAGTGAGAAAAGGAAGACTAGACTCCAGCCGTCCTGATTTGGCAGCTGACAGGAACTATAGAGTAAAAGATGACAGGCAAAAAATGATTAATATAACTTAAAAGTTAGCTTCTCTATACATTAAAGATTGCTTGAAATAACTTGTTTAAAACAAATGCCTACCAAAAGAGGCATGTATATTTGGTCAGAGAAAAAGCTAAGGAGGAAAAGACTCATCAACTATGAGGGTATGTTGTGAGAGGTAAAAATGCTCACAAGCAACTATGATTCCGATTCAAAGTGCCCCTGATAAATTACATTTCATGGTCAGTAGGGACTAAAGTTCACTGAGCCTCTGTAATATGCCAGGCTTTCTGTAAGACTTCCTTGCACCATCTCTTAGAACCTCACAACCATGCTACATTTAAAAATGTTATTTCCATCGGTGTTTGGAACTGGGGGGAGTTATTAGGCTCAGAGAGGTTATAAGAATTTCTCAAGGTCACTCAGCTAGAAACTAGCCAACCCAGAATTCCTTTGTAGACCATGCAGACTCTGAAGCCTACCATAGAGAGAACAGACGGAACAATAGGCCCCATTGGCTAAGCTTGTGGCCTCCAATAACCAGCACCCTTGAATATGGCACTTTCAACCTTATTCATCCTACCCCACTTGTACTGCTTAGGTGGAAAAATCCATTCTTCTTGAGGTTGGGAATAAAGAATGTTCCATCCTGAAAGAAGTAAGATGGAAGATATCCCTGTTTGGTATAGTGTACGTGTCTATATGTATAGTTATCTCTTTACCCACTATTTTTGCAAATTTCTAGAAACTGCCTCTCCTGTCTTCTGAAGCAAATACTTAGAAGCAAATATTTAGAAGCAAATACTACTAAATGCCATTAGTAGTATTTGGTCTTAAGGTATTATGCTGAATGAAATAAGTCAGTCAGATAAGGGCAGATATCATATTTTTTTCACTCATATGTAGATCTTGAGAAATTTAATGGAGGACCATGGGGAAAGGGAAGGTGAAAAAAATAATTACAAACAGAGAGGGAGGGAGGCAAACCATAAGAGACTCTTAAATACAGAGAACAAGCTGAGGGTGGATGAGGGTGGGGGAGAGGCGAAAATGGGTGATGGTCCCTGAGGAGGGCACTTGTTGGGATGAGCACTGGGTGTCATATGTAAGCGATGAACCACAGGAATCTACCGCCCAAACCAAGAGCACACTGTACACACTGCGTGTTAGCCAACTTGACAATAAATTATATTTTTAAAAGTTTACTCGTTAATTGTTTTACATGTTCCTTCCTTACCAAACCATAGAGAGGTAAATATAAGTTTCTTTCTGTTTTTAGGCTGACTTCAATTTAAATCATGGCTTATTGAGAAGGGGTAAGATGGATGATGCCTTGGGAGAATTTAATCTTGTTTCTGTATAAAATACTGAATACCACCTCCTCTCATTTAGCAAGAACTACCTCAAACATTGCCTCTTCCTTTCTTCCATCTTCCTGTTTGGCTAAACCAGGCTCTTTCATGCTGTAAGATTGGCTTATGATGACCTGGGCAAACAAAGTTCACCTTGATGTCTATTATGACCAGCAGCATCAGCAGCATCTGGGACTTTACTAGAAATGCAAATTCTCAGACTCCACCTTAGACCTGCTACATCAGAAATCCTAGAGATGCGTCCCAGAAAACAATGTTTTGAAAAGCCTTGCAGATGATTCTTAGGTACTGTAAGTGTGAAAGCTACCTGCATATAAATTATTTTTTAAATATTTTTCGGTGATATAGACCAGAGCTCTAAAAAGTTCACTAAGAGTAAACCTAGTAATCCAGTTCTTGCGTATTCAATAATTAATGTTAGCAAACTAAATATAAAATTGCCAGTTAAATGTGAATTTCAGATAAATAACAAAAAATAGTATAAGTTTTGTCCCAAGTATTGTATGGGACATACTTACTCTAAAAAAAATTATTGTTTATCTCAAATTCAAAATTAACTGGGCATTTTGTATTTTTTTTTAATTTTTTAATGTTTATTTATTTTTTGAGAGAGAGACAGAGCTTGAGCAGAGGAGGGGCAGAGAGAGAGGGAGACACAGAATCTGAAGCAGGCTCCAGGCTCAAGCTGTCAGCACAGAGCCCAACGCGGGGCTCGAACCATGAGATCATGACCTGAGCCACAGTCAGACGCTTAACCGACTGAGCCACCCAGGCACCCCTGGGCATTCTGTATTTTTATTTGCTAAATCTGGCAACCCTGTCATCAACTCATTCTTCTACAAGTGAGCTCTGAGATGTAGGAGTAGCTGCAGTTTGGTGGGACTGAGTGACTTCCTTTGTTCTGATTTTGCAGCAGGTCAGTGCGGAAAGAAAGAACCATGTAATTCATGCCTGTGCCTGTTATAAACATCTGGCTGCATGCTGTGATTTGGGAGAACAGTAATTACTACACTTAACATTACTTGTTCATTTTGCATCACAGAAGAAGGTAATGCCCTTTCCCCCCACTTTTAACCTAATAGGCTCTTAGGAAAGCACAAGGTGTCGTCCTCCCTATTAGTCCCTCTAGGAAATTTCAGGAAATCAGGCAGAGTGAGACAA
Source organism: Panthera uncia (assembly GCF_023721935.1). Classification (NCBI taxonomy): domain Eukaryota; kingdom Metazoa; phylum Chordata; class Mammalia; order Carnivora; family Felidae; genus Panthera; species Panthera uncia. The sequence goes on along the minus strand of NC_064810.1, from coordinate 103,020,660 downwards.
ACTAAGGGTTGGATAGGATGATTTATAAAAAAGCTGACTGGCAACCATAATGCTTTGAATGACCTAGGGCTAAGGTTTTAGCCAATTGTGTATGTGTATGTGTGTGTACACATAGGTACAGGCTTGAATGGGAGATGGGGGAAGGATCCACAAAAGATTAGGAAACTCATACTTACCGGGTCCCTACTGGTGTCAGGCATTGTGCATGAGTCTCTACATAAATCATATTTCATCTTGATGTTATCACAGAAACATTCTTTGAGAAAGGAATGTTGGAAACTAGGGAGTTCAGCACTAATATCAATCTTACCCACCTAACCCTATGCCACATGTGCTTCTTCATGAAACCATAATGTAAGTCTTGCCCACTTATGTAGAAGAATGTACCTAACTGTATTTGCTGCCCATGCCTTTACTTCAAGAAGAAATGAATACCTTTTTGAAAGAGAGAAAATCCAGGCTAAACTGTAAGGAGGTTAAAATTAATTTCTGAGTTTTCCTTGCATGGAAATCTTCTAACAACAGGCTACTGAAGCCTTGAATGATTCCAGGAGATGGAGTAGGAGTCACGAGAGACTCAGCTGAATGTGACTCATGAATTTAATCATCCTACTGAGTACCCTGACCTACAGGTAATAATTATAAAGCACTATAAGAATTGTGGCAGAGGTATTTCTTGTTAACTAGTTTACATAAATATGTGTTTCTTAGCTGGTAATAGAAATAGTTTATATTTTCAATTTGTTTTTCTAGTATTTGTATGCTTTTGCTGCTATGGATTAAGGAAAGAGACATAAAACAGCCAAATGCCCTCCCTATCCCCTACCTCTGAAATGCCAGAGAATTTAAGATGTGAGAGTGATTCATGCGTGGTTCAACATGGAGACCAAATGGCCTCTTCTGCCCTCTAGCCCCCACCTCAGGGCAGGCGTTAAGTAACAGTGGAAAAGGGCAGGTAGTCGTATTTCTAGTTGTGCCTGATGGTGAGTAGTTCATTTTTGTTCAATGGCAAATGAGCAAATGCCCAGGCACTGGAATCAGAGGAGTGGGGTGACAGAATGGGAGAGACGAAAAGGGGCCTCGTTATCTGGACTGCCTTATGATGATTTAAGAAGGAGTGGGTCAGGACTCCAACACCGTTTGTAACTTTCCATAAAATTTGACCAATATATTTTATCTGTCTTCAAAGCAGCCTCCCAAGCAATTAGTTTAGCTGCAATTTGGGGATCGCTGACATAGCTCCCACAGTTTTTCACTGGCCATTAACCAAGCAGCTGTTTAGGGGGATTTTTTTTTTCCTAAACTAATTCAAATTGAGGAATCACTTTTATGAGCACTTAAATTGCTCTTGTTATTTCCCCTTCCCTATCAAAGATGCTGTTTTTGTAATTTCCAACTAAAAGACAAAGGATTGCTTGACATAATGATTTCCTTTTCCTTACTGGGTCCAAAAATAATTCAGTTTAGGAAAAGGACCAGAGTCAATCACCAGTCATGTTACAAGCATAATCACAGGGGTTTATATTGTATTCTGATTAGTTAAAAATTATGGTTCATATATGTTATATGTTAGCTAGTAAACAAGATCATTCAACTAACTACTTGGCTCATTTCTCAAACATTTGATACAAATTAAAAATTTACCATGATCTTATTAAAAGTATATTCTAATTTTTACCCTTATACCATATCAATATGACATCATTAAAACGGGCTGAAAAGTGAAAATTCAGTTAAAGAAGCAATCCATGTAGTTAGACCTGTGGCAGAGACAGTGATGGCCAGAGTTCAATGTCTCATGGTAGTTGGGGTCCCCCTGATGCAGACAGAAATCTCAGTGGCATGAAATGGCAATAGCAATTGATGCCAAGAAGTTTTTCTAAATCACAATCAGAATTCAGTGTCATCATGTGGTATGAAAGGACCTCATCTATATTTTGTTGATAGAACCCAAAGAAAAGTTTTTGTTTTCTTAAATAAGTACAGGCATTTACCCTCTCTGAAAAAATCAAATGAGAGGCACTACATAAGTATCGCTCATTGTTACAGCTTCTGTTTAAAAAAAAAAAAAACATAACCCTGCATAAACAGTCACCAAGGCTGATTAAAATCACGTATTATATGGGAATTAAAACTATTGACCATTTAGGGGAACAATTACAAATCTCTACAATGCACTGGCACAGAATTCCATCAGTGTTTTCTGCCTGAGCCAAAACAAAATGACTCTTTCGATTCCTACAGCTCATTAATTTCCAAGCTGGGTTATTAAGGATGATAACGTTTAGTTTTTCAATGTGTTGGGTTCTCTTCTCCCTTTTGGTTTTTAAAGAGTAAATGAACATTTTACATCCAAGACATGGATAGTAATTTCACAGCTCTGTCTTTAGTACTTTACATATTTGACCTTGAGGAACAAACCCCAGCCTTCCCTCTGGGCCAAACAGAAGCAGAGATCTCAACATCAGACTTTGGTTCCAAGGAAATTTCAGAAAATCCTTTCTCCCCTCCCTCACATTTTCTGGGCAACCATCCTGTGCACCACCCCTCCATTATCTCGTAATGACATTATAGTGTCTAAGAGGCACAGAGGCGATGACACACTGAGGAGCCAGCCCACCTGGGTTCAGATCCCCAGTCACCCACTTACTCCTCTAGTTGACTTTGAATAATTGCCTCATCTCTGAGTGCCAGTTCCCTCATTTGTAAAAGGTACCAGGCACCTAGTAAGCACTTAATAAATATTAGCTGGGGAAAGGGGGCATTCCAGAAATCTCTGAAGGGCTCCATTGTGGTGGAATAGAAAAAGTGGTGCTCTTGGAACCTAAAATAATTGGTTGTGTGATATGAGGCCTGTAACTAAACATCTCTGAGTACTTACTTTCTCCTATATAAAATGGGAAATATTCTTATGGGCTGATTATGAGGAGAAAATAAAGTAATATACTTTTGGAAAATATTCTCTCTCCCTTTTTTTTTTTTTTTTTTTGAGAGACAGAGTGCAAGTGGGGAAGGGGAAGAGGAAGAGAGATTGAGAATTTTTTTAACTTTTTTTAAACGTTTATTTATTTTTTTTTTGAGAGACAGAGAGAGATAGATCATGAGCAGGGGAGGGGCAGAGAGAGAGGGAGACATAGAATCCGAAGCAGGCTCCAGGTTCTGAGCTGTCAGCACAGAGCCTGACACTGGGCTTGAACCCATGGACCGCAAGATCATGACCTGAGCCGAAGTAGGACACTTAACTGACTGAGCCACCCAGGTGCCCTGAGAATTTTTTTTATACATTTTTTTCAATGTTTATTTTTGAGAGACAGACAGAGACAGAGCGTGAGCAGGGGAGGAACAGACAGAGAGGAGACTCAGAATCCAAAGCAGGTTCCAGGCTCTGAGCTGTCAGCACGGAGTCCAACACAGGGCTCACACCCACAAACCATGAGATCATGACCTGAGCCAAAGTTGGACACTTAACTGACTGAGCCCCCAGGCGCCCCGAGAGAGTGAGAATCTTAAACAGGCTTCACACTCAGCATGGAGTCCAATCCCACGGCCCTGGATTCATGACCTGAGCCAAAATCAAGAATCAGATGCTTAACTGACCTAGCCACCCAGGCACCCCACGGGAAACATTCTTGAGAGAGGATGGGTTTTGGCATCCAGTGGAGGATTTGAGTCCCAGCTCTTCACTTACCAGGTCTGTGATCTTGAGCAACTTGCTCTTTGCCTCCTTATTTATAAAACAGGCACCATAGCACCTCCAGTGCAGAGTTGCTGTATGAATTTAGAGTTAATTTCCATAAAGTTCCTAATGCATGGTAGGGACTTGATAAATGGCAGGTGTTGTTTTGTGAAATATTCTGTAATCTATGCAGCACTGTGCAGATATGAACTGCCAACCTCATTGCTATTTTTCCTCTTCTGGAAGATGGGTCAGTAAGCTCTTTCCCTCAACATCCATATGCAGCCTGCAGAAGCCTTTAACAGTTACTACTTCCTAAGAATGCCAAGTATATACACCATGAACTTTGGAACCTGAAGTTCTGATTACTTTTGAAGTCTCAGAAATATGACAAAAGAAGGCATTGCCTCAGGAAAGTGGCCCAGTCAGTGATCTGCTTTCTGCAGCAAGTATCAGAAATCCACACCAAACACATGAGGATTTATTCATCTCACACAGAAGACATGGGGAAAATAATCCAGAGCAGGTTCAGCCACTCAGAAGTGCTATCAGCAACTCGGGCTGCTCTGTCTACCTGCTGTTTCTTCCTCAGTGTGTAGCTTTTGTCTTCATGGCTGTTTGTGCAAACACATCCCAGCAAGGAAGAAAGTGGATGGGGCAGCAACTTCCACTTGTATTTCATAGCCAAGAGCGAGGGCACATAGCCACCCCTAGCTGCAAGGGAATCTGGAGGGAATATATTTAAGCGGGCATATTATTGCCCCGTATGAAATCAGGATTCCAATAGTGAGAAAGAGGGGAGGGTAGATACTGTTTGGCAGCTAACACTGTCTGCCACAGCGGTGTGGCCTCCTGACGGGTGTGCGGGTTAGAATGAGCTGGTGGCACCTCCAGCAAAGCAGAGGGCTGCTCAGGCTGCTTCAGAAGATGACTTTGCACTGAAAATTCTTGCAATTAGGAGATTCAGACTGTCTTCTTTGTGTGTGTGTGTGTGTGTGTGTGTGTGTGTGTGTGTGTGAAGAACAGACAACGTGAGATCTACCCTCTTAAATTTTTAAGTGTATAGTATAGCATTGTCACATATGGAATAAGGTACTGTGTTCTTGCTTGCTTTACTCACAGGGAATGGGAATGCAAGGGTGCATCTGAGAGAAGCAGTCCTTAACTACGGTGACTGTTTTGGTTTGCTTTGGTGTGATCATTTTGTTTTTCTGAGGTTTGCAACTGCCTCAAGAGTCCAGATGGACATAGTTCTGTCAGCAGCTCCATGCCCATGGTCCATGGCTGCAGGGCCACCTCTCCCAGGTAATTTGAGGACATTCTCCATACCATCCTGAACCCCTCTGGGCTCTCTGTTGCAGTCTCCGGAGATCCTGCCAGGCAGAGCACAGGCAGGGCAACCAGCAGTAAGTAGCGTGCGTTTCACGGCTGGACCTGCTTTCTTCAGTGTGAAAAGGGGAGCACTTGACTGAAATATAAATTCTACTCAGATAAGCTTGGCTATACTCACATAGGCCATAGGTATTGCTATGAATTCTCTGTCTGAGAAGGGATGATAAATCAAGTACATAAAACTGAGATTGGCGCCGTAAATACAAAAAATAAATGTTAACATACGCAACAGGTCTGTGTGACATGAGCCCACCTAAGAAAAGTGTCTACTCTTGCTAGAGGGGATCTCAAAGGGAGGTAGAGTCAGCTTCTTGGTTTGCAAGTGGCCCTCCACACAAGGGAAAATAAAAAGGGTGATCCACCGACCTTGACCCAGTGGCTCAAGTTTTTAAATTACTTACTCTCATAAGTTCCCTGTTAAATTATGAATGCTCTATGGGATGTGACTTATTGATTAGACTTTATCTTTTGTAACACTTGATCTTAGATAAGTTCATCAAATTAACTCTAGAAAATTCTACTAACTTGAAATTTTCCTGGGAGCGGTAATTGGATTTTCTTCCTGCATCCAAGGACCTGGCACGATATGGGCGCTTGGGCACAGAGCAGGCATCACTGAATGTTGGCTCAAGTTAACGGAGTGGATAGGATGTAGGAATGAAGGAGGGGAGAGTCTGGAAAGGGCAGAACTGAAGAGGCAGATGGCTCTCTAGGGGCAAGCACTGGCTGCTATTAGGAAACCAAATATCTGGGGAGAAAGGGCGCAGAAAGAAGGCCAGGGCAGCCCCATAGAAAATAGGCATTCTATTTGCATGCATTTGGCAAGAATTATGCTGCCCCTTGGTACCATCAAAATGGAGATCAGGAACCAATTGTGCAATGCCATGGGAAAAAAAAAAAAAACCACCATGAGAAGGATAAATATTTGTCACCAGGTCCAGTTCTGGCATCTACTCTGGATTTATTTTTAAATAAAGCAGGTCTTAGCCTAGCTGTGAGAGTTTTGTCACTGATTCTGCAGTTCCCAAGATAACAGAGCACATGTTGAGTAAAAAGATATTTCTACGCTTACATGTTTCTCTAGGGTCCTTTTTTAGTACACGCTTATTGCCCAAATTCATAAGTGTTGAGCTAATATAATGTTTTAATTGCTCTTGCTCCTCTGTATGCAGTGATAGAATGCAAGCCATAACACTGATTAAATTTACATTTTGATTAAGCAATATAAAGTCCTTTCTATCCTTTATTTTAATCATGCAATACTTTTAGAGTATATTCTTTCAAATTTTTGTTTAAGAATGAGTGCTGATATTCATATTTTGATGAATAGTGTTTGCCCATATCCACTCCTCTGTCTCTATGAATTTGGGTTCCTACTAGATAAAACCACTGAGTCAGAAACATTTAGGATACTTTTAATATTAGTCTGATATAGAGGGGACAATATCCTGTGCTCACTTACTGCATTACACACACACATGTATACCGAATCACTGAATTTATCTGGTCACAATTTATGATGAGATAATTAACCATCTTCCTCTTTAGAGTAGAAATGCCTTGCTCTGGGATCCTGGCAAATTATTGGTGAGAGTATAAATAATTGGCTAAGCTTTTGGGGGAAAGCAACGTGGTGGCACGTATCAACATTATAAGTATTTATGCTCTTTGACCAGCATCCTTGCCTAAGAATGTATCCTACTGAAATGCCTGCACATATGTACAACAATGAATGTTCAACACTGCAACATGGCTTATAACAGGCAAAATTTATGGAAAAAATCTAAATGTTATTTTAAACAAAGAAGTCATATAAACTACAGGACAACCACACTTTAGATTATTCTATACTCATTTAAAAAGATGGTCAGTGTGTACAGAGGTAGTAGAAAGAATGCCAAGACACATTGATGGGGTGGTAGTAGGACAAAGCATATGGTATGGTCTTCTTCATAGAGAGGAGAAAATCTATATATTTGTATATTTTTATATATGTATGTAATTTTGGATGAAAGGAGATTGGAAGGGTGCACACCAGATTGTCAACTCTGCTTACTTCTGGGGAGCGCACTGGGGGAGGGGAGAATGAGTATCAAGAGGGCTGCTAGCATTTTGCTGAGAGAATTTTTTTAATAATTTGACTCTTTTACAATGAGGATACTTTCATGCATTTGCTAGATAATTCTTAAAAGCATCTTGTATTTTACTTTCTTCAGATTTAAAAATAAAATAGCACGTCCAGTTTTTAGTTTCAAAAAAATAACCAGCATTTGTGAGTACCACGAGTAGATGTGCAAGAGAGAAATATCAGAAAGATAAAACAGAAGAGTAATTAAATGAGTTCTTGTAGCTACATGTGTTACCAAACAGCACACATGCATGAGTGCATGCACACACACATGTATGCACACCTACTTCATTCAACTTCATTCAAGCACTTATTCAACCAATATTTATCTGCCTAAACTTGTCAGTGCTAAAATAAATGTATAGGTGCATACGCCGAAACATATAAACACTGGGGAAATAATGAGCCTAAGAATTAATTGATGTTCTATTAAGGTCTATTCTGTTACCAGAGTTGTGGATATAGAAGGTTGTATATGGGGAGGAAATGAACTCTAAGATTTACACTGCAAACTCCACAGGAGGAAGGTTTGGGTGTCATAAGGTAGAGTGAGGGAAATTAATCTTGAGATTTTCATCTGTAAGATAACTGGAAAATGACTAATTATACATGGAGATGCCAAGAAGAAGGGGGAGTTGGTTCAGTACATCGGTATGGCGCTATACAAAGAAGTTTAGAATCTGATTTTTAATCTCATTTTTCAAATTTCAATTTTAAGGGAGTCATTCAGTGATAAGAAGTCCCACTTGACTTACAAGTTTATAAACTTAATAAAATTACTAGTAGCTTAGAAGTCAACATTTTGCAAGTTCTGGGAAGGCAGAAAAGAGCAGTGAAGGGCCTGAGCCCCAGGTCCTACACATTTAAGAGAGTCAGACTTACCAAGAGAAGCCAGGGGTGAACCCCTTCCACATTTCAGGTTTATACCACTCTTTATACGGAGAAAGGGCTTTCATGAATGTTCTATATCACATGTCCTTTACAGACACATTATGAAATAACAGTTATCATATATTGAGGGCCTAATATGTGCCTACTGTCATACTAGCTGCTTACATAGACTGTCTCACTTAATCTTCAGTCACCCTGCAAGTGTGTATTATTACCAGATTACAGTGGAGGAAACTGCTGGTGTGACCACATAGCAGAATTAAGATGCCAAATAATGTCTAATTTTGAAGTCAGTGTACTATCTCCTAAAAGATGAAGAGGAAGACAAAGACTAATAAAAGGGGCAGGGATGGAAGAAAAGGAGGAGGGAGTGAAGGGGAGGGAGAGACAGAAAAAGAAGGAAGGAGGAGGAAAACACTTATCAATTACATTGCTTTACATGTTTAAAATTGAGGTCTGGAGAGATAGTTGAGTTTGCCAGGGTGTCAACTAGCAAGTGGCAAAACCCAGAACAAAGCTCACATACCCAGAGTACTCTTCCCATTATGTCACTGCTGTCTCTCCAGTGTCAGGAAATAATGAAACCATGATAAATTTAACAATCCATTATGTGCTCATTTTACATCTGTGTATTTTCTCCAAACCAGTACTGGAAGTGTAGAAAACTGATTTAAAAATATTCTTTTATCTCTCCCTGATAGAAATAGTTTTTCTCAATCAAGCTATAATCCAAAAGTGAACAAACTATGTATTATATATTCAAATTACAGAGAGCAATAAATAATTCTCAAAGGAAATAAGCAATGATTTCCAAAAATTCAATTGACATCCCAAATTAGATCTACATAAGAAGATCAGCCAATTAACTCTGCCAACAGTTCTTCCTATTTTGCTATTCTCACTTGCATTCTAAAATTTTGTTTATATAATTACTTCAGAACCATAGGGGAAGTAAACTCATTTCTATCTGTTAGGGAATAATTGTCTTATTCAAAGGGCAGCAATTCTATCCATGAATATGAAAAAGATGCAAAAGAAGAATAACCAATAATTCCTTATACTATGAGAGAAAATTGCTCCAGTTTGCAAAAGAAGGAAAAGGTTAAGGAGATTAACTAAAAATAATCTAATCATTTACCTCTATAAATGTCAGAGAAAAACGAAGTAGAATTTGTCTCTGGTTTTTCCTTCCTAAAGCTGTAACACACAGAGCTGGATGGAAGAAGAGTCCACTATGTGATGGATTCTTTATGTAGAAATTCAGGAATGTTCATTTTCAACACTGGGAAAAAAGGACAATGAATGCTGCATTCCTACCTAGATATTTTCAAAGTGGCCTTTCCTCAAGACTAAGTCATACTTTGCATAAAGACATAATCAGTTACAGAAAAATTTTAAGGTACCAAATATGCTCATCGCAGTTCTATTTCTAATAGCAACGGTTGGAAACTATGTGTAACCAAATAAATTATGGTGCAAATATATGTCATATTTCTCTGTTTTTTTTGCCTATAATTTGACTCTTTTACAATGAGAATACTTTCATGCATTTGCTAGATAATTCTTAAAAACATCTTGTATTTTACTTTCTTCAGATTTAAAAATAAAATAGCATGTCCAGTTTTTAGTTTCAAAAAAATAACCAGCATTTGTGAGTACCATGAGTAGATGTGCCATGAGTAGAGTAGATTCCTTTGGGTGGAAAAGACACACTATATTATATATTTACCAAATATTTTTGATTAATCAACATTGCAATTTATCTGTACAATTGAGGTTGGAGTCTTCTTTAACCACTCTCCTAGGATGACGTTTCATCTGAGTCCTGTGCCTCTGGGCAGCTGCTGTGGCTCAGGAGGGACATTGGCTTATCTAATTCAGGCCCTCATTTTAGCCCCACCTTGTTAACAGCTTTGCAATTGGCCATTTAATTTCTAGGTGTCTGAAAAAGTATTTGTGTTCAGTCTGCATTTCCTCTTTGCTTAAACTGGTAGTTCTTCTTTCCTCTCCTGAATTACTCACACCATATATTTATTCAATAGCTTCTCTTCAAAGCAATTTGGAAGTTTTTGACAGAGATGTTTAGTGCCCGAATGATAGACCATCACAATGCATAAATCATGCACATCTATTCACCCAGCTTTTAAATACTATGATCTACTCTGAAGAATTTGGCAATTTCTACTGCCTTTAATTCCATTATTTAGGGTATGACAGGCTTTCTTCTGCATACACAATAATTTTTCCTTTTAAAGCCCCATCATATTGTGATATTTTTGAAGTCATTAGGAATTCATTAGGAATCCATATGTAATTTAAAATGTATTTGGTATTGCTGAATTGACTGAGAGTTACTCAAGTGGACAGATACTTTCTACTCTTAGATAGGATCACCTAGTCTCAGGTAATGACTACTTTACAATATACTCTTCTGTCTGGCCACCTGCATGTTCCTTTGACATTAATCACTTCCTAATTTCAAAAGCATTAAAATGTTTTTAAAAATTCTTAGAAAACTTGGGGCACCCAGGTAGCTCAGTCAGTTGAGAGTCCAACTCTGGATTGTGGGATCGAGCCCAGCATTGGGCTCCACACTGAGCTTGGAGCCTGCTTAAGATTCTCTCTCTATCCCCTCTGCCCCCTCAGCCCCCTCTCCTCCTTTCGTGCTCACTCTCTCTCTCCAAAATAAAACATTTTTTAAAAAGTTAAAAAAAATTCTTAGAAAATAGAGGCACCCAGCTGGCTCAGTCAGAAGAGTATCCAACTCTTGATCTCAAGGTTGTGAGTTCGAGCCCCATGTTACGTTTAGAGATTACTTAAATAAACAAACTTTTAATATTCTTAGAAAATAAAAATACTACTAGTAGAAGCTCATTTACCCATTTAAAAAGTTGTGTTTAAAAAATTTTCAACTATAAGTGAAAGTACTCATTTACCAACTGTTACACCTGGGATGAGTTACTTCTCTGTTGAAGTAACATTATCTATAATAGGGGGCTTTGGTGAGGATTAAGTGAAATGATGCAGTACGTCTCAAAGTGTGGTCTCTGGACCAGCAGCATCAACATTACCTGGGACTTGTTAGAAATGCAAATTTTCTAGCCCTATCTCCAAGTGACTTTGATGTATCCTGATAAAGTTTGTGAACCACTGGGATAAAGTATTCAAAACATCTAATACATAGTAATAACCATAGCTTTCAATTTCTAATATGTAGCATGTGAAAAGCATTATGTTACAGTTTTACCCGCCTAATATATCTTACCTACTGCAACAATCCAGTTAGGTATCATTACATTTTATAAATGAGAAAATTGAGGCCCAGGGAAGATAAGGAGCTTAGATTTGTTCTGTACTCAGATTTCTTGTTTTGAGATATCAGTGTAATAATCCACAGATTCACTCACCTGGTCAATCACATGCTTAATAGTGTCATTTAGCTTATCACTTCACTTTATACATTAAAAAAAAAAGTGATTCCCAGAGAAAGAAAGTGACTTGCTAGGAGTCAAATAGCTAATGGAAGAGTGAAAAGTAGAACTGACATCTTGAAGCTTCTAGTCTGGGGCTGTTTCCATCACAGCACCCTTCACTTAAATTTGGTTTAGATACTCTGATTTCAAAGTAACAAAGCATGCGCATAAAATGTTAATCTCAGAATATGTTTTTTTTTGTTCCAGGGGAAAAAACTTTTTCCATTACCCCCCTAGCCCCCAGAATACTCAAGGACCTCAAATATCTGGCAGAACATTTCAAACTGTTCTCTCCAGTGCCCACTTGTATTAAGATCTATATTGTTAACATTTCTTAAGTAGTTAGCTTACTGACTGTATCAGAATGCTCTTGTTATGTTGAAAACAAATATTATTATTTCATGCTCTAAAGAAAAACAGACAAAAATGTTGCTGAACCCAGTGTTTGCTAATAAGTTGAAAACTGCAGTACCTTTTTAGCAGTAGAATATTTACCTAAAAAGCAAAATGTTATTTGGAAACCCTTCCATCCTATTTTTCATAATTTTATCATATACTCATATGTTGAATTTTTTATTTACAAATTCAAAGCTGAGATGCTTATATAGGCTATTTCATGTTTCAATCACATATTAGGACTTTATTTTTCTAATATTTGTTTTAATCAGTTAATTAGTAGTGATGCTCTTGGTAGAGATATACATATACCAGAAGTTATTTATCATAGCATTGGGAATTTTTCAGAAAAACAGATTCTATAAATTCAGTATTTTCCTGGAAAATCTCAGCAATCTGGGGCCAAGACAAAGTAACTTTTTGTACTTTGGGGAAGAAGCTGTGTTGTTTGTCCATTTTTCAAACCAGAAACTCATGGACTATGACATCTAATTTTGTCCATGTTCTCGCCTATTACTGTGATTTCTCACAGCTTACTTAACCCCAATTGGGGACATTTATTTCCTTATCTCTTAGAAGGATGGTAAACAGTTGCATCACTTTAAAGTTTGGAAATTAAGGAGGAATTAAGATGGAGGAGCAGTAGGGGGACCCTATGCTTGCCTCGTCCCTTGAACACAGCCAGGTAATATCAAATCATTCCAAACACCCAACAAATTGATTTGGAAGCTGAGAGAATAAACTGCAGAACTACAGGGAGAAAAGAAGTCACATGATGGAAGGTAGGAGCTGTAGGACATGAATCCAGGGAGAAAAGAATCATGGGCGCTTCAGAGGGGAGGGAGCCTTGATCTCAGAGAAAGGAGAGAGAGAGAGAAACAGAGAGAAAGCAGCATGCTTGGGACTGTACAAGAGAAACACTTCCCCAAAACCATTGGGAAAACTACAGTGGCTGATTATTGGAAGTTATTACAAGCAGCAGAGCTCAAAGTCTGAAGTTTTGGAAACCAGTGCCACCAATACGTGGATCGTGGCAGGCATAGCAGTGCTCCTATGGGGAGAGAGGGCAGAGGCCCGGAGTGGACAGCAGGTTTCAGGATCCGCTGAGTCACACTGGGAGAGATAGTTCCCCTTCTTGGAGCGCATTTGGGAGAAATAGGATGGCCCCTCAGGGGACAGAAGAGCTGGTGGGTGCCAACATGCTGCCCTGTTCATTGGCATAGGAACAGAGATGCCTGCTGAGGAAGCGAATGGTGGTGCCAGCTTTTTGCAATGCTTTACCATAAACTCTGGGACAAACTGGCACCAGCTGCAGCATGGTGAGACCCTCCCCCAGAGGATCAGTACAGGTGTGCACGGCACCAGGTCTTTGAAATTTTGAGTTTTGAAACCCAGCCATGCGTCTGAAGTAAAACACAAGAGCGTGGCATCTTCTGGCAGGCAGATAGTTCAGACACAGACAAGATGAAGGTAGGGATCCTACAGAAGCTGGGGACACAAGAGGGGAGATTGTTCACCCTTCTTGTAAGGGCTTCCTGAAAGGTGGTGGGTGCAAATTCCCCACTCTGGATAAGAGAGCAGGGCAATGCCATTTCTCCCCACTCATCAGTACCAACAGACCTCAGTGAGCAACACTGCCCCCTAGTGGAGGCTGGAGCAACTTACACTAAGCCCCGCCCTCCCATATGCTGCAAGTACATCTTTAGGAGTGGAAATAGGCCTGAGAAACAGTGCAGCTGGCCTCTCCCCTAGAAGACCAGCACAAACCCCTCTCATGCACCAGCTCTACTGATCAGAGTGCTGCACAGCTTCAGCTCTAGTGGAAATAGGATCAGGCACATTTTAACAAGGTGACCAAAGTACACCTAGTTAAAATGCCACACACTGAACAAGGTGCAAATACTCCCCACTGCAGGCAAGGAGAAACACTGCAGAGGACTGATCTGAGAGAAAGTACAGCCAAAACACAACAATACAGTGCACACTCTGAAACACTTCCTGAAGCATCAGACCCAGGACAGTAAAGGGATCTCTCCTTAATACAGCCTTTACTCTCAGGAGCAGGAAATATAACAGGCTTTCCAAACACACAAAAAACCAGTGATCTAGACAAAATGACAAGACAGAAGAATTTCCGAAAAGAAACTAACAAGAAGAGGTCACAGCCAGGGATTTAATCAAAACAGATATAGGTAATATGCCTGAACAGAGTTTAAAACAACTATCATAAGGATACTAGTTGGGCTTGAGAAAAGCATAAAAGACACTAGAGAATCCCTTACTGCAGAGATAAAAAAAAAAAAAAACTAAAAACTATCAGGCTGAAATTTAAAAGTGTTATAACCTAAATGCAAAACTGACTGAATGTAATGACAAGGATGAATGAAATAAAGGAACAAATCAGTGATTAAAGTTAAAATTATGGAAGATAGTGAAGCTGAAAAGAAGAGACAAAGAAAAGTATTGGATCAAGAATACAGACTTAGGGAACTCAGTAACTCCATGAAGTGTAATAACATTTGTATCATAGGAGTCCCATAAGAAGAGAAGGAAAAGGGGTCAGAAGGTTTATGTCAGCAAATTATACATGAAAGTTTCCCTAATCTGGGGAAGGAAACAGACATCAAAATCCAAGAGGCACAGAGAACTCCCATCAAAATCAACAAAAGCTGTCCAACACCAAGACATATCATAGTAAAATTTACAAAATACATGGGGTACCTGGGTGACTCAGTCGATTAAGTATACAACTTTGGCTCAGGTCATGATCTTGTGGTTCATGAGTTCAAGCACCACATGGGGCTCTTTACTCTCAGCGCAAAGCCTACTTTGGATCCTCTGTCTCCGTCTTTGCTCCTGCCAACCTTGTGATCTTTCTCTCTGTCTTTCAAAAATAAATAAACATTTAGAAAGGGAGGGACTCTGAGTGATAAAGACCAAAAAGCAACAAAGACTAGAAGGAACAGAGAACATCACAGAAACAAACTTTACAGGCAACACAATGGCACTAAATTCATGTCTATCAATAATCACTCTGAATGTAAATGGACTAAATGCTCCAATAAAGAGACACAGAGTATCAGAATGGATAAAAAACAAGACCCATCCATGTGCTGCTTACAAGAGACGATGTTAGACTCAAAGACACCTGCAGATTGGGAGTGAAGGGATGGAGAACCATCCATAATACAAATGGATGTCAAAAGAAAGCCAGAGTAGCCTTACTTATATCAGACAAACTGGATTTTAAACCAAAGACTGTATCAAGAGATGAAGAAGGGTACTATATCATAATTAAGGGGTCTATCCAACAAGAAGGTCTAACAACTAAGTATTTATGCCCCCAAATTAGAGCACCCAAATACAGAAATCAATCACAAACATAAAGAAATGCATTGATAATAATACAATAATAGTAGGGGACTTTAACACCCCACTTATAGCAATGGACAGATCATCTAAGTGAAAGATTAACAAGAAAACAATGGCTCTGAATGACACACTGGACCAGATGGACTTAACAGATATATTCAGAACATCTCATCCTAAAGCAGCAGCAAACACATTCTTTTTGAGTGCACATGGAACATTCTTCAGAATAGATCACATACTGGGTCACAAAACAGGCCTCAAGAAGTACAAAAAGACTGAGATCACATCATGCATATATTCAGACCATAACACTATGAAACTTGAAGTCAACCATAAGAAAAAACTTGGAAAGACCACAAATAAATGGAGGTTAAAGAATATCCCACTAAAAAAATGAATGGGTTAACCAGGAAATTAAAGAAGAAATTTAAAAAAATACATGGAATCAAATGAACATGAAAACATGACAGTCCAAAATCTATGGGATGCAGCAAAGGCAGTCCTAAGAGTGAAGTATATAGCAATTCAGGCCTACATCAAGAAGCAAGAAAAGTCTCAAATACAACCTAACCTTACACCAAAAGGAGCTAGAAGACGAACAGCAAATAAAGGCTAAAGTGAGCAAAGGAAGGGAAACAATAAAGATTAGAGCAAAAATAAGCAATATAGAAACAAATAAACAAAGTAGGACAGATCAATGAAACTAAGAGCTGGTTCTTTGAAAGAATTAATGAAATTAATAAATCCTTAGTGAGATTTATCAAAAAGATTTATCAAAAGAAAAGATTTGTTTACCAAATAAACAAAATCATGAATGAAAGAGGAGAAATCACAACCAACACCATAGAAATACAACCAATTATAAGAGAATATTATGAAAAGTTTTATGCCAGCAAACTGGACAATCTAGGGATGCCTGGGTGGCTCTTTTGGTTGAGTGTCCAACTCTTGATTTCAGCTCAGGTCATGACCTCACGGTTCGTGAGATTGATCCCCACTTGGGGCTTTGTGCTGGGAGTATGGAGCCTGCTTGGGATTCTCTCTATCCCTCTCTCTGCCCCTCCCCCACTTGTTCTCTCTCTTCCCCCCCCCTTTCTCTCTCTCCCTGCTTCCCTCCCTCTCTCCCTCAAAATAAATAAACATTAAAAAAAAGAAAGGCATCCAAATTGGCAAGAAGTCAAGCTTTCGCTATTTGCAGACAACATGATGTTCTATGTAGAAAACCTGAAAGACTCCACCAAAAAATTGCTAGAACTAGTACATGAATTCAGCAAAATCTCAGGATATAAAATCAACATACAGAAATCTGTTGCATTTCTATACACCAATAGTGAAGCAGCAGAAAAAGAAATCAAAGAATCAATCCTATTTACAATTGCACCAAAAACTGGAAGGTACCTAAGAATAAACCTAACCACGGTGGTAAAAGATGTGTACTGTGAGAACTGTAGAACACTTATGAAAGAAATTGAAGAGAACACAAAGAAATGGAAAACATTCCATACTCATGGATTGGAAGAACAAATATTGTTAAAAAGTCGGTACTACCCAAAGCAATCTACACATTCATTGCAATCCCTATCAAAATAACACCAGCATTTATCACAGGGCCAAAACAAATAACCCTATAATTTGTATAGAACCACAAAAGACCCTGAATAGCCAAAGCAGCCCCCAAAAAGAAAAACAAAACTCACAATTTCAGACTTTAAACTATATTACAAAGCTGTAGTCATCAAGACAATATGGTACTGGCACAAAAACAGATTCAGAGATCAGTGGAACAGAAGAGAAAACCCAGAGGTGAACCCACAATTATATGGTCAACTAATTTTTTACAAAGTAGGAAAGAATATCCAATAGAAGAAAGACATTCTCTTCAACAAATTTGTGTTGGGAAAATTGGAGAGCGACATGCAGAAGAATGAAACTGGACTACTTTCTTATACCATACACAAAAATAAATTCAAAATGGATGAAAGACCTAAATGTGAGACAGGAAACCATCAACATCCTGGAGGAGAACACTGGCAACAGCCTCTTTGACCCCGGCTATAGGAACATCTCACTAGACACATCTCCAGAGGCAAGGGAAACAAAAGTAAAATTGAACTATTGGGACTTCAAGATAAAAAGATTCTGCACAATGAAGGAAACAATCAACAAAACGAAAAGGCAACTGACAGAATGGGAGAAGATATTTGCAAATGGCAAATAGGATAAAGTGTTAGTATCCAAAATCTATAAATAATGTATCAAACTCAACGCCCTAAAAATAAATAATCCAATTAAGAAAAGGACAGAAGACATGAATAGACACTTTTCCAAAGAAGACATCCAGATGGCTAACAGACACATGAAAAATGCTCAACATCACTCATCATCAGGGAAATAGAAATCAAAACCATGATGTGATATGATACCACCTCACACCTGTCAGAATGGCTAAAATTAACAACACAGGAATCAACAGATGCCTTCTTGCACTGTTAGTGGAAATGCAAACTGGTGCAGCCACTCTGGCAAACAGTATGGAAGTTCCTCAAAATCGAACTGCCCTACATTGCAGCAATTACATTACTAGATATTTACTCAAAGGATACAAAAACACCAGATGCAAAGGGGCACATGCACCCCAATGTTTTATTGCAGCGCTATCAAGATTAGTCATATTATGGAAAGAGCCCAAATGTCTATCGACTGATGAATGGATAAAGAAGATGTGGTATATATTTACATGGAATGTTACTCGGCCATCAAAAAGAATGAAATCTTGCCATTTAAAATGACATGGATAGAACTAGAGTGTATTATGCTAAGAGAGATAAGTCAGAGAAAGATAGCTACCATATGATTTTACTCATATGTGGAATTTAAGAAATAAAAAAGATGAACATATGGGAAGGGGGAAAAAGAAAGAGAGGGAAACAAACCATAAGAGACCCTTAACTAGACATATGTTGAACTAGACATATGGTTGAGGGGATGGCCTAAATGGGTGATGGGATCATGGAGGGCACTTGTGATGAGCACTGAGTGTTATATGTAAGTGATGAATCACTAAATTCTAGACCTGAAACCAATTTTACCATATATGTTAACTAATTAGACTAACTAACTAGAATTTTAAAAAAACTTGCAAAGAAAAAACCTAAAGTTTAGAAACTAAAGGAATTCTGTAACTTCACTAAGTTAGGACAGGTTCACATACTTTTAACTCCTGCCAGCCCAAACATTATCATTTTCCTGAAAAGCACATTTTGTTGCTGATAAATAACACAGTGGAAACTTGCTTAATTACCACTTGACTAAGACAATAAGATAAACAGTGTTAGGGGAGTCCCGGGTGGCTCAGGTGGGTAAATGTCCAACTCTTGATTTTGGCTCAGGCCATGATTTCAAGGTTTGTGGGATAAATCCCTGTTGTTGGGCTCCTCACTGACAGCAGGGAGCCTGCTTGGGATACTCTCTCCCTCTCTCTCTCTCTGCCCCTCCCCAACTTGCGCTCGCTCGCTCTCTTTATCTCAAATAAACTTAAAGAAGTTTTTAAAAAGAAAAGTAGTGCTAACATCAGAAATATGGAACAAAACTATGGACTTCTGTTAATGTATTCATTACTTAGGTGGTATTCTCATAGTATATACAAATACCATATACTTCTGACCAGGTCTTAGAAGTTTACTAAGTGGTATAGCAAAGTAATACTTTCATTTTTTTTTCACTAAAGTTATGCTATTTACTCAATTTCATATACAGCAATTCTAAAAATTTTTTTAATGTTTTTTTTTTATTTATTTTTGCGACAGAGAGAGACAGAGCATGAGCAGGGGAGGGGCAGAGAGAGAGGGAGACACAGAAACGGAAGCAGGCTCCAGGCTCTGAGCTGTCAGCACAGAGCCCGATGCGGGGCTTGAACCCACAGACTGTGAGATCATGACCTGAGCCTAAGTTGGATGCTCAACCGACTGAGCCACCCAGGCGCCCCCAGCAATTCTAAAATTTAATAATCACATATAACATGAGTAATATACTACTTGCTTTCTTTTTTTCCTAGTTGATATATTAATTCATTTGAAAAACTAGACACATTAGTGTAGCATTTTATGTTTTGTAAAGCATTTCCTGTACATGATTATGTGGTTCTCACACAAATCCTATAAGCCAGTATGATGGATACAGGGCTTCTTATTCTAGAAATGTGGAAAGTAAATGATTCTATTCATAGTCACATAGCAAGTTTTGACTCAGGTCTCCTGATTATTAATTCTTTTCAAACTTCAGCAGTCCATCATTGCCTGTAAGTCATGTCACTGTCTCTTCCACTAATCATTTCCACTAACAAACTTGGTAGGAAAAATTTCAGTTTGTGAGAAGTCAGTAGATGTGAACTTGAGAAAATAAAGTTAATAATGGAATTAGCATATAATTACAAAAGGGAAAAAGAAATGTAGCCAACCACTGTAACCTGGTCTCAAATTTGCATGGTTTGAAGTTATAACAATCTAGTGATACTTGATACTTCTGAGGAGAGGGGAAACAGATGAGATGTAGACTTTAGGTTTATCTGTAATGTTATTTGGAACATGTATATGTATGTGTTGGGGGTGTGTGTGAAGAATGGGCATTTATCATGTTGTTTACATATAGGTGGGTCTAATATGTGTTAGGGAGTGTGGGGGGGTTGAAGAATGGTAAGTGACATCCCTTATTCTCCTCCCAAATTTTTAACCAAGTTATAGACGGCAGACACAAAATTATCAAAATCAGTTTTATTGCTGATAAGATCTGGGTAGGTGTGTGCACCTTAAATATGTGGCCACATGGCCTTTCTAACACTTACCTCTTAAATAGACTGAATGACTTGCCCAGATACAGGTGCATTTGGATAACCACAGGCTCCCCTGCACAGGGGAGACTGGCCCCTGCAAACTTATACATGGAAGAAAGAAAAACACAAGCAGACAGACTGATGTAAGGAGAAACATTCTGAAAGGGGGTAAGTGGAGTGTGCCCAGTTCCTTCTTCGAACTCACCAATCAGATAAGTTATGACTTCCCCCCTGGGCAGATACTGGAAGTGTTCCCCCACACTTTTCTCTCCTGAGGAGTAGACTATTCCATTGCTCCATGGAAACATAGAGTGATGCTGGAGGTAAAGTGTTCTTCTGGACATTTATCAAAATAGAGAGACAGGTGAATAGTATCCCTTTACATGCAGGTGGCTCCCTAGGCTTAGTGCTATTTGGAAGTACCTTCTTCCCTCATTTTGGAGGCATGGTGACATGTCTTTTTTGACAGCTCACAGATTTTTTATTTGTTTTCTCTTTTCTCCTTGGTCAAGTCCCAAATAGATGAGAAAGTATGAAACTATGGCCTCTCCCCAATTTGTATCCATGAAGTAATTTTTGCTTTCTTGTCATTGGTATTACTATACATGGTGAATAATAATAAAGACTTAGTAACATAACCATATAGATTTTCAAACCATGGAAGGACACATGGCTTCAAATT
Source organism: Panthera uncia (assembly GCF_023721935.1). NCBI lineage: Eukaryota > Metazoa > Chordata > Mammalia > Carnivora > Felidae > Panthera > Panthera uncia. The sequence goes on along the minus strand of NC_064810.1, from coordinate 102,999,822 downwards.
TTACAGATGCTATTTTTCTAGCATATGTACATATTCCTCTGACAATATCATAAGATTTTAGTGACCACTGTCATTGAATCAGGAATCTGACTGTGGCAGTCATGAGATGGTCTCCTGGATTCAGTCCTACTGGCTCAGGCTCAACCCAACCCTTTCGTGTGATGTTTAGAATGTTTAGCCACAGGAGTGGCTGTTAATGGCATGGCTCTCAAGAAAAAATAATAATTGAGAATTTTACTAAATTAACTTCCTTTTGACGAAATAACGCCAATTATACTTTTCAACATTCAATTAAGAAATACATTTTCAGTTTGATGTCACCAATAATCATTCACAATTTAGAGAAACTTTCCTGAGGAGTTACGTAAAAGCAATTCATCTAACATTTACTGACTAACCATTAGGTGCCAGGCATCATAGATAAAAGAGGAATAACAGGGTTCCTACCTTGAGGAACTCACAGTCTAGACAGGGAGAGAAATGCCAACGTGAATAATTATGACACAAAGTGGGAAATAGGGAAGAAAAGATAAGTCGGCAAGAAATGAAGGGCCTTCTATGCTGAACTAGAAGTTTGAATTTGACCCTTTAGCCACTAGCCATTCATCCTCAGCTGTTAAAGAAAGGACTGAGTGTTTAGATTTGTGTTTTGGAGTTCTTAAGTGTAGAGTCATGGAAGACAGAGGAGAGATAAAGGATCAATGTAGCAATAATCTGAGGGAAATGTAGTAAGAGCCCAAATTCACGCAAAGAAAAGAATGAAATTGTCACTTTCATTGTTTTTAAATTGTGTTTAGAAAGCATGAAGTTTTCTACTAAAGATTAAAACTATCATAAAGAAATAATGTAGCTAACCAGAAATTGCTTTGCCAAAATTCTTCTCCCATAGCAAAGTCACATTTGAAGCCAGAATCAGTTCTTACCTGCTGTGGAATTAGAGTTTCTGTAATTTTTTTTTTAATATCAAAATTATTGTCAAATTGGTTTCCATACAACACCCAGTCCTCATGCCAACAGGTGCCATCCTCAATGCCCATCACCCAGTTTCCCCTCCCTCCCACCCCCCATCAACCCTCAGTTTATTCTCAGTTTTTAAGGGTCTCTTATGGTTAGCCTCCTTCCCTCTCTGTAACTTTTTCCCCCTTCCCCTCCCCCATGGTCTTCTGTTGAGTTTCTCAGGATCCACATAGGAGTGAAAACATATCGTATCTGTCTTTCTCTGTATGACTTATTTCATTTAGCATAACACTCTCCAGTTCCAGCCACATTGCTACCAAAGGCTATATTTCATTCTTTCTCATTGCCACGTAGTATTCCATTGTGTATATAAACCACAATTTCTTTATCCATTCATCAGTTGATGGACATTTAGGCTCTTTCCATAATTTGGCTATTGTTGAAAGTGCTGCTATAAACATTGGGGTACAAGTACCCCTATGCAGCAGCAATCCTGTATCCCTTGGGTCAATTCCTAGCAATGCTATTCCTGGGTCATAGGGTAGATCTATTTTTAATTTTTTGAGGAACCTCCACACTATTTTCCAGAGCGGCTGCACCAGTTTGCATTCCCACCAACAGGGCAAGAGGGTTCCCGTTTCTCCACATCCTTGCCAGCATCTATAGTCTCCTGATTTGTTTGTTTTAGCCACTCTGACTGGCATGAGGTGATATCTGAGTATGGTTTTGATTTGTATTTCCCTGATGAGGAGTGACATTGAGCATCTTTTCATGTGGCTGTTGGCCATCTGGATGTTTTTTTTTTTTTTTTTTAATGTTTATTTCTGAGGCAGAGAGAGACAGAGCATGAGTGGGGGAGGGTCAGAGAGAGAGGGAGACACAGAATCAGAAGCAGGCTCCAGGCTCTGAGCTGGCAGCACAGAGCCCGATGCGGGGCTTCAACTCACAAACCGTGAGATCATGACCTGAGCCGAAGTCGGTCGCTCAACCGACTGAACCACCCAGGCGCCCCTGGATGTCTTCTTTAGAGAAGTGTCTATTCATGTTTTCTGCCCAGTTCACTGGGTTATTTGTTTTTCGTGTGTGGAGTTTGGTGAGTTCTTTATAGATTTTGGATACCAACCTTTTGTCCAATATGTCATTTGCAAATATCTTTTCTCATTCCGTTGGTTGCCTTTTAGTTTTGTTGATTGTTTCCTTCGCAGTGCAGAAGCTTTTTATCTTGATGAGGTCACAGTATTTTACTTTTCTTTTAATTCCCTTGCCTTTAGAGATGTGTCAAGTAAGAAATTGCTGCGGCTGAGGTCAGAGAGGATTTTTCCTGCTTTCTCCTCTAGGGTTTTGATGGTTTCTTGTCTCACATTCACGTCCTTCATCCATTTTGAGTTTATTTTTGTGAATGGTGTAAGAAAGTGGTCTAGTGTCATTCTTCTGCATGTTGCTGTCCAGCTCTCCCAGCACCATTTGTTAAAGAGACTGTCTTTTTTCCATTAGATATTCTTTCCTGCTTTGTCAAAGATGAGTTGGCCATACTTTTGTGGGTCTAATTGTGGGGTTTCTATTCTATTCCCTTGGTCTATGTGTCTGTTTTTGTGCCAATACCATGCTGTCTTGATGATTACAGCTTTGTAGTAGAGGAAAGTCTGGGACTGTGATGCCTCCCACTTTGGTCTTCTTCTTCAATATGACTTTGGCTATTCGGGGTCTTTTGTGGTTCCATACAAATTTTAGGATTGCTTGTGCTAGCTTCGAGAAGAATGCTGGTGCAATTTTGATTGGGATTGCATTGAATGTGTAGATAGCTTTGGGTAGTATTGACATTTTAACAATATTTATTCTTCCAATCCATGAGCACAGAATATTTTTCCATTTCTTTATATCTTCTTCAATTTCCTTCATAAGCTTTCTATAGTTTTTAGTTTACAGATCTTTTACATCTTTGGTTAGGTTTATTCCTAGGTATTTTATGCTTCTTGGTGCAATTGTGAATGGGATCAGTTTCTTTATTTGTCTTTCTGTTGCTTCATTGTTAGTGTATAAGAATGCAACTGACTTCTGTACATTGATTTTGTATCCTGCGACTTTGTTGAATTCATGTATCAGTTCTAGCAAACTTTTGCTGGAGTCTGTCAGGTTTTCCATGTATAATATCATGTCATCTGCAAAAAGTGAAAGCTTGACTTCATCTTTGCCAATTTTGACGCCTTTGATTTCCTTTTTGTTATCTGATTGCTGATGTTAGCACTTCCAACACTATGTTAAACAACAGCGGTGAGAGTGGACATCCCTGTCGTGTTCCTGATCTCAGGGGGAGCGCTCTCAGTTTTTCCCCATTGTGGATGATATTAGCTGTGGGATTTTCATAACTGGCTTTTATGATGTTTAAGTATGTTTCTTCTATCCCAACTTTATCGAGGGTTTTTATTAAGAAAGGATGCTGAATTTTGTCAAATGCTTTTTCTGCATTGATTGACAGGATCATATGGTTCTTATTTTTTCTTTTATTAATGTGATGTATCACGTTGATTGATTTGCGAATGTTGAACCATCCCTGCAGCCCAGGAATGAATCCCACTTGATCATGGTGAATAATTCTTTTTCTATGCTGTTGAATTCGAGTTGCTAGAATCTTGTTGAGAACTTTTGCATCCATATTCATCAGGGATATTGGCCTGTAGTTCTCTTTTTTTGCTGGGTCTCTGTCTGGTTTGGGAATCAAAGTAATGCTGGCTTCATAGAATGAGTCTGGAAGTTTTCCTTCCCTTTCTATTTTTTGGAACAGCTTGAGAAGGATAGGTATTATCTCTGCTTTAAATGTCTGGTAGAATTCCCCTGGGAAGCCATCTGGTCCTGGACTCTTATTTGTTGGGAGATTTTTGATAACTGATTCAATTTCTTTGCTGGTTATGGGTCTGTTCAAGTTTTCTATTTCTTCCTGTTTGAGTTTTGGAAGTGTGTGGGTGCTTAGGAATTTGTCTATTTCTTCCAGGTTGTCCAGTTTGTTGGCATATACTTTTTCATAGTATTCCCTGATAATTGCTTGTATTTCTGAGGGATTGGTTGTAAAAATTCCATTTTCATTCATGATTTTACCTATTTGGGTCCTCTCCCTTTTCTTCTTGAGAAGCCTGGCTAAAGGTTTATCAATTGTTTATTTTTTCAAAAAACCAACTCTTGGTTTCGTTGATCTGCTCTACAGTTTTTTTAGATTCTATGTTGTTTATTTCTTCTTTTATCTTTATTATTTCTCTTCTTCTGCTGGGTTTGGGGTGTCTTTGCTGTTCTTCCTCTATATCCTTTAGGTATGCTGTTAGATTTTTTATTTGTGACTTTTCTCATTTCTTGAGATAGGCCTGGATTGCAGTGTATTTTTCTCTCGGGACTGCCTTCGCTACATCCCAAAGCATTTGGATTGTTGTATTTTCATCTTCATTTGTTTCCATATATTTTTAAATTTCTTCTCTAATTGCCTGGTTGACCCATTCATTCTTTAGTAGGGTGTTCTTTAACCTCCATGCTTTTGGAGGTCTTCCAGACTTTTTCCTGTGGTTGATTTCAAGTTTCATAGCAATGTGGTCCGAAAGTGTGCATGGTATGATCTCAATTCTTGTATACTTATGAAGGGCTGTTTTGTGACCCAGTATGTGATCTATCTTGGAGAATGTTCCATGTGCTCTCAAGAAAGTATACTCTGTTGCTTTGGGATGCAGAATTCTACATATATCTGTCAAGTCCATCTGATCCAATATATCATTCAGGGCCCTTGTTTCTTTATTGATCCTGTGTCTAGATGATCTGTCCATTGTTGTAAGTGGAGTATTAAAGTCCCCTGCAATTACCACATTCTTATCAATAAGGTTGCTTATGTTTGTGATTAATTGTTTTATATATCTGGGGGCTCCGGTATTCGGCGCATAGACATTTATAATTGTTAGCTCTTCCTGATGGATAGACCCTGTAATTGTTATATAATGCCCTTCTTCATCTCTAGTTACAGCCTTTAATTTTAAGTCTAGTTTGTCTGATATAAGTATGGCTACTCCAGCTTTCTTTTGACTTCCAGTAGCATGATAGATAGTTCTCCATCCCGTCACTTTCAATCTGAAGGTGTCCTCAAGTCTAAAATGAGTCTCTTGTAGACAGAAAATAGATGGGTCTTGTTTTTTTTTTTTTTCATCCATTCTGATACCCTATGTCTTTTGATTAGAGCATTTAGTCCATTTCCATTCAGTGTTATTACTGAAAGATATGGGTTTACAGTCAGTGTGATATCTGTAGGTTTCGTACTTGTAGTAATGTCTCTGGTACTTTGTGGTCCTTGCAACATTTCACTCAGAGTCCCCCTTAGATCTCTTGTAGGGTTGGTTTAGTGGCAATGAATTCCTTCAGTTTTTGTTTGTTTGGGAAAACATTTATCTCTCCTTCTATTCTGAATGACAGACTTGCTGGATAAAGGATTCTTAGCTCCATATTTTTTTCTGTTCATCAAATTGAAGATTTCCTGCCATTCCTTTCTGGCCTGCCAAGTTTCAATAGATAGGTCTGCTACTACCCTTATGTGTCTACCTTTGTATGTTAGGGCCTGTTTATCCCTAGCTGCTTTCAGAATTCTCTCTTTATCCTTGTGTTTTGCCAGTTTCACTATGATATGTTGTGCACAGGATCGATTCAAGCTATGTCGGAAGGGAGCTCTCTGTGCCTCTTGGATTTCAATGCCTGTTTCCTTCCCCAGATCAGGGAAGTTCTCAGCTATGATTTGTTCAAGTACACCTTCAGCCCCTTTCTCTTTCTCTTCTTCTTCTGGAATTCCTATGATATGGATATTGTTCTGTTTGATTGCATCAGTTAGTTCTCTAATTCTCCCCTCATACTCGTGGATTTTTTTATCTCCCTTTTTCTCAGCTTCCTCTTTTTCCATAATTTTATCTTCTAATTCACCTATTCTCTCCTCTGCCTCTTAAATCTGTGCTATGGCCGCTTCCATTTTATTTTGCACCTCATTTGTAGCATTTTTTTAGCTCCTCATGACTATTTCTTAGTCCCTTGATCTCTGTAGCAATAGATTCTCTGCTGTCCTCTCTGCTTTTTTCAAGCCCAGGGATTAATTTTATGACTATTATCCTAAATTCTTGTTCCTTTATATTGCTTAAATCAGTTTTGATCAATTCATTAGCTGTCGCTACTTCCTGGAGCTTCTTTTAAGGAGAATTCTTCCGTTTCATCATTTTGGCTAGTTTTATGTCCCTTATGTGTTTTAAAAGCTTGTGTGCTCTGCACCTATGAGCACTGCTATATTAAAGGAGGGTCATACACTGTCCAGGGCCTGGCCCTTCAGGAGGTGTTTTTTTGGGGATTGTTACTTGCTCTCTGTTGCTGTGACTTTGGTTATTTTATTACCCTACTTATAGTAATATTTTGTACCCTCCATCAGGTGTGCTTTGATTTGTTCCTTGGAGTAGCCCCTACATATTTTGAGTCCAGAAGTGGTAGCAGCCTCATGAGGCTTGCCAGGGATGCTGAAATGTCAGGGAACTTCTGTCCATTCCAGGATCCAAATCGGTGCTGGGTTCCTGCTCAACCGGGGTCAGAGAAAGCTTTTTTTTTTTCTTTTTGGAGAGAGTGAGAGAGCATGTGTTAGCAGGGGAGAGGGACAGATGGGGGAGGGAGGGACAGACAGAAAGAGAGAGAGAGAGAGAAAATCTAAAGTAGGCTCCACATGGAGCCTAATGGGGCCTCCATCCCATGACCCTGGGATTGTGACCTGCACCAAAATCAAGAGTTGTACACTCAACTGATTGAGCTACCCAGGTGCCCCGAGAGTTTCTATAATCTTAACAGATCATGGTAGTTGCTGGAAATATCAATAGCAGTTTAAAGTATATTTACATTTAAAATAATTTAAAACACCAGAATTTATAAAATACATTCAACAGAAAACTAATTCTAATAAGTCTGGGAAGCCAGCTTGACACAATAGCACTTATACACTTATCTTTAATCCAATAATTCTTACATTTTACTTTGTATTATAATTTATATGTACAAGTCCAATCAGCCCACTAGACTATAAGCTCTCTCCCTGAGGGCTTAGTCAATTTTTTATACTCCTAAACTGCCTGATATAGAGGCTTGCTTCTAGTAGAGGTTAAATATTTATATACTCAACATTTTTTATTGGGTACCAACCAGGTGCCAGGTGCTTGGAATCCACCAGTGTTTGGGAGAAAAACATTATAATCTCTGCCCTCCCTGAATTTACAGTTCATTAGGAACAGGAAATTTCCATATTGTTTGAGGAACCTTATGACAGGGGAGGTAAGGGAAATGCTAAGGATGTTCAGAGCACAGTATCTAAGCCACATATAAGAGGGCAAGTAAATCCTCTCAAGAGAGTAAGAATAAAACCAAGCAGAAGTTACGGAGACAGAGAGGAAGCAAAGAGTGTGCCACACAGAGGGAAGGGCATCTGCATGGGTCAAGAGGATGTGCATTTGCTCACGGGAAAGAGGATCCTGATGTCTGTGGTGCAGAGCCACATGGCGATGTGGAGGGGTGAGGACAGCAGAATAAACCAGGCCCAGATCACAAAGTTTCCTGTGTAACATCAGCACAGCAGCTGGCACAAAATAAGAAGGATTTTTCACATTTATTATTTCATTTTACCTTCCTAGTAGCATTAGTCTAGATGGAGGACTAAGATTAAGTGACTTTTCTGGGCCAACTAATTGAATGAGAGAACCTGGACTGGAACCAGCTGTCTCACCTTCACCATGGCTTCCACCAGCCCAGCCGCCACTCAGTGTGAGGGAAAGAACTGGTGCCACAGAGACTGCCTGAAATGGCTTGACTGAAGGGAGAAAGGGGCTCCAAATTGCTCCAAATAATGCTCTCTAGACAGAGCAGAGCAACTAGCATGCTTCCACAGCAGATGCTGATGGTCAGTGGGGTCCCCTAAAGGGGCTGCAGAAATGCATCAACAAACTGGGGGAGCCTGACTGCCCTCCCTCTTCTCAAGTTTCAAGGCACTAATCCTAATAGTCATTGTCACTAGATTGCAGTGTTCCAGATCCCCATTCAGGGCATGATTAAGCATTGGTCTCTTTAGGTGTAAAATATTGTGTCTATTTGACAACAGCATCCCATAGAAACAAATTAGGTGAGCTTGGTAGTAATTCAGGTACAAGATGTAAAATGAATCCAGTATTAGGCAGAAAGACAGGATAATGGTTTCAAAGTGGAATTAGCTTATGGACATTTGGGAAGCAGTTCTTTTTTCTGGCCCAAGCACCTTTCACAAGCAAACTGGCTTCCCCCAGGGGCAGACCCAGAACATAAGAGTTCAGGAAACTGCCACCATCATTGAAAACTACAAATGTGCATCAGGAAGGGCTTTCCATTTTTGTGTAGCAAAGAGAAATGCAAAGAATATATCAATTGATGATACACTGAAATTCTTATTTGCTGACACATTTTCGTAACTATTAGGCTTGTGGAATTAGTCACTATAATGCATTCAGCTAGTTCAAATGAACTCCTGAAAGGAATTACATATTTGTTCATAAAGTAATTTATAATGAATTATTAACAAGGTCTCAGTTCAGTGCATACACAGTTTATTAGCAAATTGAGACCGTCCTTCACTGAGCAGAGTCAGCATGGCTATACCTGACACTTCTACCATTGAATGAATGGATTAGCCACTGCCTCTTTGCTGAGAAAGAAGTACAGTGAAGCTGTGGCTCACTTTTCTCATGTGATTTCTCTAAGTTTCTATCACTGCTGGCCTTCTATTTTAAAAAAGATGAGGGTAGCCAGAATATTTTGCATTACATGTTATTTTTATTAAAGACTACTTGTCCATTGCTTCTAAGTACACCTGGAATTTCAACCTGCCCCATGGCTTCAAATACAGCTAATAACATTGGACTTTGCCCCTGAACTCTAGGCTTGGGTATTCAATTGCCTACTCAGCATCTCCATTAGGATATATAATTGATGCCTCAATTTTATCATGTCCAAAACAGATCTTCTCTCTACTTTACCAAAACTGCTTCTTTAGCAGCCTTCCCCATATTGGTTAGTGGCAACTGTATCCTTTTCATTGCTCAGGCCAAAATCAACAGAGCTTATCCTCCAGGGGATGTCCTAAAACATAAGGGATCAGAAAACTGCCATCATGTGCATCAGAAAGCCCTCTTTGACTCCTTTCTTTCCCTCACATCACATCTCTGTATCCTTATAACTAATATTCAGGAGGTCCTCTTATTATCTATCTTCAAAACATATTAAGAATTTGACCACATCTCAATACCACCTACACTGTGACCCTGTTTTAATCTACCATTATCTCTTGCCTAGATTATTTTAGTAGTCTTAAAACTCCTGTCCCTTATTCTGCTCTGGCTCCCCATTAGTTTATTCTTAACACAGCAAAGTGTTTCCTTAAACCAAGGTATCATGGAACTCCTCAAAATCCTTTAATAGTTTTCCATCTCATTCATGACGCAAACCAGATCTGGATCTCCATTACGAAGCCCACCTCATTTATTTCCATTCTACCCCCCTCCCTGCCCCTGAACCTGCTTGACTAATCAATAAATGAATGAATCAGGGTTCTATTTCTAGGTTTCAAGGTCAGCGTCCTCCTCTGGCAAGGGCACAGGTCCAGGTTTAAAATCCAGTTCAGCCACTTAATAGATTACTTAGCCAGATTACTTAATTTCTTGATTTCCTCATCTGTAAAATGGAGACATTGACTACAATGTAAATTATATAAACCGCCTGCCATATGTTTTGTGGTTAATACAAGGGAGTTGCTTTTATAATCATTTATTTGTCTTTGATGGAAATATTAAGTGTTAGTGCACAGTAACAAACAACAATTAACATAAATGAGAAAAATATACGGTATTTAGGGGTAAGTGCCAAGTGAATAATATAAAGCAAGCAAGGGGGATATAAAAGTTGGGGTGAAATCTTGGATAGGAGAGCCAGGGGTGGCCACACCTTCTACCTCTCAGACCCTTCCTGGATCCCCTTGTGGCTCTCTCCCTCCCTCTTCTGGAATCTTAAACATTGGCAGCCCCCAAGTCTCTGCCCACACCCCTTCTCCAGTGCCCTGAACTCTCTGTAGGTGATTTCAGAACATACTTTAGTTTCTTCATTTATGTCCTTCCAGTGATTGGCTTCCAAATCCTCACCTGGTTAAGGGCAGACACTCATTGCCTTCTCTCGTGGATATCTCCATATGTGCGTCCAAAGTCCATGTGTCTGGAATGAATTAATTCCTCTGTTCTCTTTGCCCAAGCTTCCTTGTGACACTGCCTCCAAAGCTTGACAGTTTAGTGGATTTCAGCCCTCCCTCTGCCTTACTAACTGGAGAATCAAACATGCGGCCTGTCAGACTTAACTTACATAAAGTCTCTTGAATCCTTTTCCTCCTTCCCATCTCTTCATGTCCACTAACTCTACCTCTCACATGAAATTGCCCTCTGTAAACTTCTCTCTGTTTCTACCAACCGAACCCATGTTCAGCTCCACTGACAGTTGAATTTCTTAAAAGTGGAGATTTGGGGACAGCTGTGTGTCAACAGATTAAGTGTCTGACTCGATTTTGGCTCAGGTCATGATCTCATGGCTCGTGAGATTGAGCACTGACAGGGCAGAGCCTGCTTAGGATTTTCTCTCTCTGCCCCTCCACCACTTGCTGCTTGCATACTCTGTCTCTCTAAAAATAAATAAATAAACTTTAAAAAGGAAGTGGAGGTTTGACACTGTGCCTCATGTGTCCCAAGATGTTCTTCTTTTGCCTTTATTGTAATACCTAGTCCTGGCACTAAACGTCCTCCACAGCTGACCCTGTCTTCTCCTCCCCAGTGCACATTCTTCCCCACTGCTCAAACTCTTCTTCATGCTGGCTCTCCCACATGCACCACTCATTCCAGCCTAAGCTGGAAAGTGTTTATTTGGAAAACTTTACAGTAGTCACCATTGGAAAATGCCCAACTTCTCCCTTCAGTTGGTCCAGTCCCAACTCACATCAACCAGTGGTCCCCAAAGCAGCATTTGTGCACTACTGAGGCTGCACAGATAATCCATCTGGGGAAAGAATCATAAAAAAAAAAATCAATTTCTGCTTATTTTTTATCCTGCCCTTACTAATATATAATATGCAAACTGATACTGATGGCCTCACTCAAGTGGTATATCAGACAGGAGGTGTTCTGAAGGCAAGAGGACGTTCCCCAAAACAATGAGGGTTGTGGTGCTCATGCTCTTTCATATTCCAACATAATATGGGAAATTTTAATCTAAATGTGCCCAAATAAGTGTTTTTATGGATTATATTATCAGTAAAAGGAGAATTTTATTATACTTGATACTGAGTGAGCAATGATCACAAAGTCTCTTTATCATACAAAAAGTTTGATAAAAAGAGTTGCCAAATGTAAAGCTGAGTTGGCATTATTTTCTTTTAAATAAATAGAAAATGTTAAGAATGAAAGTGTATAAATATTTTCATTGTTCCATGATGTTATCCCTGATTTGATATGTGTCTCATATTAAAATGCTTCGTCTGTATGCTTTAAAACTTTGGAATATAATTTTCTAACCTGCTTTAAAGTTTTCCAAAGAAACACTTTTGATGTTTTTTAACCCAACTGTGTGTGTGTGTCTGTGTGTGTGTGTGTGTGTGTGTGTGTGTGTGTGTATCTCATACCAAAACCTTCTAAATAGTTCGTGAAAGCAACTGATTGACATTCAATGGAAGTACACATTCAGGGAAGGTAGCCAATTTAAAAAAAAAAAAAAAAACAGAAAACTTCAGCATAACTAGTGGGAGGAATTGAAAAAAAAGACTTAGTAAATGCAGCTATCAATGCACTTTTCCATTTGAAACTACATATCTCTGAGCAAATGTTCAATGGGGCATTGTTGGTAATTGCAAAAAAGATGAATTAACCTAAATGTGCATCACTATAGAAATAAACAAATTTGTGGTCTATTCATATAATGTAATTGTATACAACTGCAAAATGAGGAAACTAGAGCTATATGCAATCATATGGATAATTTTCAAAAACACGTTTTCGAGCTAAACATGTAAATTGTAGAAGGATATATAAATGTTGAGTCCATATATGTCATTTCAGAACATATAAAATAATATCAAATGCTGAGCTTATTATTACAGGCATGTCCATATGTAATAAAGCCAAATTAAATGCATAGGAGTGAGACACACCAAATTCAGAGAATAGGAGGGAGAATGGGATCTGGAGAAGGTACTGAAAGGTCTTTGATGATTATTTTCATATTTGATTACTCATACTACATAGTGGAAATGTAAGTTTTTCTTTTATTATTTTCTGTACTTTCATGTACACCTGAAACATTTCATATTAAAAAATGTTTTCTGCTATTGAAAATGGATTTTGTATAATACCCTTTGAGGAAATTACAGCAATGACAAATTTGTAAACTTATATCCATGGCAGAAACATTCTGAGATGCTCTATTAATTTTAGAAAGCTGGCATGAAACTGCTGTGGATTTCTGAAAGTGTGGATTTCCATGTTTTCTAGCCATTGAGGAAATTCCTTCCTTCTGAGTGTTAAATATAAAGTACCAGAAAGCCAAACAACCTAGAGGAATTAACCTTTCAGAATCTAACCTCAAAAAAGATAGAGACATAGGGGAGGGCAGTGGGAGCAGATCAGTATTTCCAACTTTGAACTCTAAGCATCTTTCTGTATGCCTCTAATGATTTCCAGTACCACAATGTCTTCCATATTCATAAGAAAATCAAATAAAAATGCATTGGTAATGGTAAAATAATCCATTCTCATTAAATCATGTCAAGGATGATTTCAGATTAGATTTTCCAAGAGACCCAAGTAAAAATTTGGTAGAAAATCTATGTGTCTAAGCCAAGATAGTGAAAGCTTTTTATTTGTTTACCTTGGGGAAATCTTTCTTTTCAATTTATTTAATAAATTACTTTCATTTAAGAAACCAAACTCTATAACACTAACATTGTTTACTTATGTCTTAGAACTCAAAAAGCAATATTTAATAAAAAAAATACAAATACCAGGTTTAAAAGCTTGTGATCTAATCTCCAACTCACAAGTGAGGTGAAAATAAATGAAGAAAATGTGGATTCAAAGTCTACTGAGAGAGCCATGTTATCCCCTTTTAAATAAAAGAAGAGGAACAATTAAAGATAGCTTTCAGGTATGGTGTAAAGAGGAGAGAATTTGCGGTCAGAAATATCCAATTATATGCATGACTTGGACAAATCATTATAACTTTGCTTAACTTCACTTTGCTTACTTGCAAAATGACAATAATAAGATTATGTTGAGGATCAAGTGAAAAAATATGTGACTTCATTATTATCTATCAGTACTTGATTATTTTTCATGTCAATTTGCCCTAAATGTCCGAAAGATCCCAACAGGAACCCACTGTCATTTTCCAGATTGCTGCACTCATCTCCAAATTATGTAGCAAAAAAGATCACAGAAGACTCACTTCACATCGATAACTAGTAAAAAAAATATTTTTTTAGAAAAAAATAATTTTTGTTGGGAAATAACTAATAGGATGTTTTTGTTAATGCCTTTATTTTTCTTTCATTTTTTAAAATAAGATATAAATGCCTTTAAGTGCCCTAGGTTTAGAGAAATTTGAGTTTATATGATAAAAATATATTATTATTTTTAAAAAGCTGTGAGCCTCGAGGTTGTAAAAGCAATATCTTGCACACTGAGTTTTAGAGATTAGGAGGAGGGTAATGGGTATTTGCTCCCTGTAAAGACACAGAGCAGCCCTCAAGGCATATTTAGCATGTAAAAAAGACAAATATATACATGAAATTTAAAAACTATTGAGGTCCAGGGTCACCATATATAGTTGTGCAGTTGAGGCACAGCACAACACCATGTGGCACAGTTCATGTGGACCATAATGGGTAAGTACAGCACTGTTTTCTTATATTGTGTAATGGATAGTGTTATTGCTAGATGTAAATATGAGGAAAACATCGTTTCCCTTATCAAAAAAAAATCCCAGCTCAGAAAAGACAGTGCAACAACAGGCACAAAAACAGATCATTACAAAAGAATGTGGGAGTGCAAAGACAGAGATAGTCACAGAAGAAGAAAAATTTACCCAACTGAGGATTTACAGAGAAACTATGCCTCAACTGAACCTGAAATCAAGAGTAGCGGTTAGTAGACAGAAGGTAGGACTGGAGCTTTCCAGTCCCATGGGTAGTAATGACCGAGGTATAGAGACAAGAAAGAGTCTAGTGTATCTACGGAATTGCAAGCAGTTTGGTGTTACAAGACCCTATAAGGTGAAGCATTGAGCAACAAAGATCTGACTGCTCAAAAAGCCAGATCTGACTTATGTGTTGTGGTTTAGCATTATAGCCACAGACATGACCAATAGCCTTGGAATAGCCCAAATCCATGAAGTCCTGTCTTAAAAAATGGTAAGTGTTGATGAGGATGTGGAGGAAAGGGAACCCTTGTACACTGTTGATAGGATTGTAAATTGATGCAGTAACTATGAAAAACAGTATAGAATTTTCTAAAAAAAACTAAAGAAATACCATATAATCCAGTAATTCCAATGGTGGGTATTTACCCAAAGAAAATGAAAACACTAATTCAGAAAGACATATGCATATATATGATTATTACAGCATTATTTATAATAGTCAAGATATGGAAGCAACCTAAGCGTTCATTGATTGATGAATGGATAAAGAAGATGTGGTATAAAAACAAAACAAAGAACAACAACAAAAAGAAAATGTGGTATATATACACACAGTGGAATATTACTTAACCATAAAAAATAATGAAATCTTGTCATTTGCAACATGGATGGACATAAAGAGTATTATGCCAAGTGAAATAAGACAGAGAAAAACAAATACCATATGATTTCACTTATATGTGGAATTAAAAAAAAACAAATGAACAAAAAATGACAACCAAAAAAAAGAGAGAGAGAGAGTCATAAATATAAAGAACCAAGTAGTGGTTGCCAAAGGGGAAGGGGGGGGAATGGGGAAAATGAATGAAGGGGATTAAGAGGTATAAACTTCTGGCTATAAAATAAATAAGTCATGGGGATGAAAAGTACATCATAGGGAATATAGTCAACAATATTTTATTACACTTGTGAGCATTTCATAATGTATGAAATTACTGGATCACTATGTCATACAACTGAAATTAATTTGGTATATGTCAGCTATACTTCAATGAAAGCTAAAAAAATTAAATAAATAGATTAAGTCCTGTGTTCCATATATACACTATATTTAGGCCTTTGGATTAACCTAGAGCTTGATGTTCTGCCTACGGCCATTTTTGTACTTTCCATTAGCCTTATTAGTCCTACTCATTAATTTCTTTTTCTTGGTTTACTAGTACTTCCTTGCATCATGTTCCATTGACAACTTTCAACTTATTCCCCATCCCAGTGAATTAGATCTAGTTTTTCCTTATGATGTTTTAAAACATACAATCAATACACAACCAGTTGTCTTTCACTTAAAATAATACTTGTGTTTAATTACAGCAATGATGTGCATAATTTATACAACCAATTTGCTATTGTTAAAAATTTTGTATTTTTCAGTGTTTACTATCATAAATTATATGAGACAAACAACCTTATTTGAACCTCTGGGATTTAAAACACAGTCATTTAAAATCTCTGATTTTCTCCTGTGAATACATTTATAGAAGTATAATTGTTCAGAAAAAAGAATGTGTATATATTTTTTTAATTTTTAGCATACTGCCAAATTGCTCTCCATAAAAGTTGTTCCAGTTTACCTTCCCACACTCATGTGAGGAAAGTGCCTGTTTCTCCATCTTCCTAGTCATTTTCAAACCACACTGCTAAGTTATTCTATAAAGTTGCCCCATATCTTGCTTGGGTATGTACAGTGAACATACAGAAGTTCTTTATCCTGATTAGAAGAAATACATTCATATATTGAGAAATGAAGCAAATTGTGGAAATTCCACAGTAGCAAGCATTCAGAGGCAAAGTCCTAGTGCTGCTGTGTGTCCTAGATCAGTGTTTGCTCCCTGCAAACAACAGGCATGACTTGTTTTTAAAATCAGGAAATCCAGGGGTGCTGGGTGGTTCAGTCGGTTGAGCATCCGACTTTGGCTCAGGTCATGATCTCTCAGTCCGTGAGTTCGAGCCCTGCATCAGGCTCTGTGCTGACAGCTCAGAGCCTGGAGCCTATTTCAGCTTCTGTGTCTCCCCCTCTCTCTGCCCCTCCCCCAGTAGCATTCTGTCTCTCTCTCTCTCTCTCTCTCTCTCTCAAAAATAAATAAATATTAAAATAAAAATAAATAAATAAAATCAGGAAGTTAGACATAAAAATTGAGATTTATGGCTTTTCTAGAAAAATAGGACATCTCAAACAGTATGCCCACCAGGTACAACTAGCCAGAGCTAAGAAGTACTCCCCCATTCAGATAGGACAGATACAGCCAGGTGACCACATAAATATTCCGCCTACCTGGTTTCACTCATTTATGTTACCTGCCTCACCTCTATCAGCATCTGAATTTGAAACTCTACCCTAAGTACTACTTATTTACAGAAATAATAGTAGAATTCTCTTGGAGCAGAATTACAACAGAGATTTAGATATACTGAAGATCAAACCATGACTTCTGAAATATATCAACAACAGTGGGGCTCCTGAGTCGGTACATACTATGCAGTTCAACATTATAAAGAGATTTTACCATAATGTGCTTACATAAATATATACATTATTCTTATATGAAATATGCATAGCAACAAATCTAATTGCTAATCTATTATTAGAAATACATGCGATAGACTTCAAACAAGAAATAGTAGAATTTTGTTCACACATACTTTCCAATTTAATTTCAAACTCAAACTGCAATAAGCTTACTTGGAAAAATAATAGCCAATTAAAAATTTTAAATATCTAGCCTGTGATCTGAGGACAGAATTATATTCATTTCATTAAGTTCAAAAGTGTAATTAGACATATATCTGTGCATGGTGGTGGAATTCTGCAGGCAGTTAGTTATGCAAGACCATGCAGGAATTAAAGCCTGTGAAATAGGTGTTCTGAAGTCTTTTCAATTGCAACATAAATATAATCATGCAGAGTAAAGATGGCAAAACCCTCAGGAGAAAGCTGAACAAATGATAGGAGTATAAGCACATACCTTTGTTAGAGAAATAGGCCTGAGGTTTTAGTTTAGTAAATCTTAGTTAAACATATCAAGAGGATTTATGCTAAGGTTTGCAAGTAATATAGAGTTACTTTAAAGCACAAGGCATGGGTCTTAAGATGGCCTATATAAAATGAGTTATGTGACAAGTAAGAAAGAGAATGTTTTAAAGGTTTGTTTTATTTCAGTGACTTCTGAGATAAAAATAAATGCCTTCTTCACCAAAGTATCTATTGCTCTGTGAATATACATAAACAGAAGCAATAGATTAGATGAATAAAGAATTTAGAAGTGTGCTAATCCAGTTAGCTTAAAACACAATAGTGTCTGCTATTCCCGTTTTCTAGATCTTAATATCTACTTTAATTTTTTTCATTTCTTAATTATTTATCAAGGAGAATTTCAAATATGTACAAAAATAGCATAAGGAATTGTACTCATCATCCAACCTTAACAACAATCAAATGTTGGTCAATCCTACCATATCCACAACCCCAACCACCTCACCTCTTTTGAATTAATTTGAAGCAAATCCCAGATATCATAACATTTTACCTATAAATGTTTCAGTATGTATCTTTGAAAGATAAGGACTCTTTTTTTCCTTAAACATAACCACACTACCATGATCCTACCTGAAAAATAAAGTAATTTCTTAATATTGTCAAATATCCTATTAGCGTTCTAACTTCCAATTGTCTCATAAATGTCATAATTTTTAAAACTTATTTTTTGAAATCAGGCTTGGAACAAGGTACTTACATTGTAATTATTGTTTTGTCTTTTTTTAATCATTCTTTTAAGGTTTATTTTTGAGAGAGAGAGCATGAGCAGGGGAGGGGCAAAGAGGGAGGGAGACAGAGAATCTGAAGCAGGCTCTGTGCTGTCAGAACAAAGCCTGACATCAGCCTTAAATCCACCAACTGTGAGATCATGACCTGAGCCAAAGCCAGACACTCAACTGAGCCACTTAGGCACCCCTGTAATTATTGTTTTGTTTTTTATTTTGCTTTATATTGATAGGTTCCTCCTCCATCTCTTTTTTTTTCTTGAAATCTATTTCACAAAATAAATTCGGCTTTTAAAATCACCGTAACTATAGGAAATAAAATTTAAACTTGGCTTTTGTCTTTCAAAAAATTCATATCTGATTAAAATGGAGAAAAAAGGAATCAATGTATGGTAGAAATAAGTATAAATGTGTATATGCGTGTATGAGATGCAGCATCCTTTGTGGGAACATTTAGCAACAATGTGATCACACATTTACTCTTGCAGGCATTCATTTATTTACTCTTCCATCCATCCATCCATCCATCCATCCATCTGTCCATCCATGCAGCCATCCATCCATCCAACAGCCACACATCCATCTATCCATCCATCAGCACTCTCTGAGCATTCTACATGCCAGGACTCACTAGTCAGTGAGGCCTACCAAGTAAAATAAGACACTACTCTCTGGCTCCAAGCTACTTGCTCATTTAAGAGTCAGAACTATAAACAGTGTGATAGGTGCTCCAATTGTGTCTGCAGCCCAGTTACACAGCAAGGAAAGAATCCAGCATAGCAAGGTGCTAGATTGCTGAATCTGTGCTTGATTTCTGAATCCGCCAGTAATCTGGGTCAGTGTGGTCTTTCTGTGCATTGGGAATTATTTCCAGCTCAGCACTTCCTGACTCAGGAACATCAGTAGCCTCTTACTACATAACTTCTGTTCCTCAAAAGCACTGATTCCAGTCTCAGTATGCACCTGCATACATTATCACCTTCATCAATTAACTTGATGTTTGTAAAGCATCCATTGAAATCCAGTTCACTGTGCACCATATAGAAATGTCCAGCTACTGCACAAGGTGAGCGTGCATGGGCATATATTTGGATGGTGCTTATGTGACCTACCTGTGACCTCAGCAGATATTCCTCCACACTCTTAAAACAAAAAGTTGGCTTTGCAATATTGACTTCTTCACTGAAAACTGAAAGGCATTTTCTCCCTCCTCAGTCTGTCTTAGAACTTCATATAATCCTTTTCAATACCCACAGGAAATTTTGACCTTGTCAGGTCAGGAAAGCCTTGCAGCCAGGTCCCCTCTCAAACTTGGTAAGACTTCATCTTGCCCGGATTACTGTGTCACTCCTAGCCAGTCTATCTACAGTCAGCCTCTGCTTAAACATACTAATCTACCCCAGTGGATCCAAAGATCTATAGCATACTCCTCCAGAGTTGCTGCCTTCCTTAAGCATCCTACCTCATTGATATCCAAGTTATCCCTTTTAGGCAATAGTAGGAATCTATAGTAAGCTTCTGAAATATGTGACTCTGGAAATTGTATAAAAGGAGAAGGCTAAACCCAAGAGGAAGGTTGGATTCCAGGTGATCCAATGGGGAGAAGCAAATGTGGGCGTCAGGGAAGGTACAGAGGCTGGGGAAGCATGGAAGGCTAGTGAATCAGCTCTACTACACGGAGCCAGTCTTCCTCCTACACTACACATCCAAGTAATTGTAACTCCTGTGGGCTCCTCCTTCAAAGTGTTTCTAGAATCTGACCCCTCCTTCTCACCCTCACTATATACCACAGCCCCAGCCAACATCATCTCTTACCTAGATCAGTGCAATGGCTTTCTAATTGGTCTCCCTGTTTCCACACCAGTGTCCCACTTCTGGACCTTTGCATTTGCAGTTTCCTCTGCCTGAAGTTCCTCCCCTAGGTGTCCTTTGTGCTCATTCTTCACCTTTTTCAGGTCTTTGTTCAAATGTTACTTTGTTAGTGAAGCCTTCCCCCAACCTCCATTCTTAGAGGAGAATGGACACACACACACACATTCCCATCCAGTTCTCCCTGTTAACTTCTCTAGATAATTTTCTTCACTTTGTTATACGCTGTTTTTTTTTTCTTTTGCACTTTGTTTATTGTCTGTTTTCCCATATCCTCACTAGAAGGTTAGCTTTATGAGGATGAGGATTTTGTCTTTTTGTTCACTGTTGTTTTCTTAGTGTCTAAAAGTACCTGGTACATAGTAGGTGCTTGGCAAACACTGAATGAATAAATGAATCAGTCAATGACTTCCTCTCTCAAAGAATTAGGGAGACTCCTGTGTGACACGGAGTTAGGCATAGCTCTTGTCTTTGAGACACGGAAACACAGTGATATTTTAATGGTGATAGCAAAGAGTATCTAATATAGCTGTGGACTGAATTGGGAATGTTAGGTGTGTGGGGAGATGGTTGGTAAATTGGGATAAGAATCAGCCAAAATTCTTAGTTGTGCTAAGGACGCTCAGAGTGACAAGAAGAAAATGCTAGAGAGGAAGGAGGCATGGTTATATGACATTTGCCATTTTCTTTGGTTTAAAATAAACCTGGCAACCTGTCTAGACTGAAGTAGTGCTAGGACCTCAGGCAGCAACATCTGGCAGGACAACCCAGATTTCCTTGTGGGCATGCATGCCCAGGGTCAACCAGGACATGTGGGCAGCCTAGATGGGCTAATTAGTCGCTACCCCCTTAAATGGTTATTTTTCACATATTTGTTCAACATTCATTTAATGAGAATGTAGGAAAAAAGTTTTATTCATAAAAATTGCATTCCTTGTGTTCAAATTCAATGTGAAGTATTATTTTATTCCTTGATATACCATCATATGTTAACGTACTTAGAACCCTTTGCATCACAGTTTTGCCACCACTCATAACTAGATAGTGTTAGTCATCTAACTCACTGAAAATAAACTTCACTTACATAGATATGCTCAAAATATATTTAACTTTTCTTTTCTTTTGGACTTCATGTTGGCAAAATATTTCCCACTTTTCTCTCTTTGACTTTTACATATATTTCTTCAAATGAGAACTTTTTGAGAGACGCATTAAAGGGTTTAAAGTTGAGTGGATGAAATCAGTAATTTGTTCCTAGGGAACCTCACCAGTACATGCTTTATGCAGTTTCTCTGAAAGCTGATGGAAACTTCTGAGTAGGAGATTGTAACCTGGTAGGTTGTAGGATATTAGATGCATGTCTGTGATTCTAGCATCCACAGCATACATAGGTTATATAGAAGGGAAGCATCTTCTTTTGTTTTTTGAAAAGTACAGTTTTCCAACTGGTGCCAGACCAGTTGAGATCTTGCCTGTTTTGTAAGATGTGGCATATGGAAACCTGAGTTAGCCAGCTCTTGTCCAATCATCTCGTGGAGAAAAATGGGCATTCTGAACAGTGCTATCTCTTTCTCCACTCTTACTGCTGTGTTCACTGCTCTGCAATGTAGACTGACAGCCCAGGACTGCAAGTTTTCAGAGTAGAAGAAGGAGCAAGAGTAGGTCTCTCTACTAGTGTTAAACTCTGCCTTGATCGTCTATGTCACCATGATCCTGGGTTCCAATATTATAGCTCCTCAGTTAATACACATCCTACCCCCACTGACCACACGTGCAAATACACACACACACACACACACACACACACAAACACATACGCACCCCTATATTTTCCCTGTGCTATGTTTCCAATTCTCATGTGCCAAGAACCAACCCTTTGTTCAGATGCCCTCATCCTTAAAGTAAATTTTCTTTCACAACTTTCCAGTATCTTCTTTTGACAGTTGACCTCTATCGGAGCCACTTCTTGCAAATGAAACGCTGAACTTCAGAACAGAAGGCATCAAAATCTTAATTCCACTCCTCCAAGGACATCCCTTGTCCCCCATGCAACTTTTCTCTGCTATCTCCCCATAAGTATTTTATTTTCCCAACCAAGATGGATGGGAAAACAGGGCCTCTGTCAGGCCAACAAATATCCAGATACAGTCTTCCCCAGTGTAGTATTACTGGCCTTACATGTCCAGAACTAAGAGTGTCCACTCAAGGTATTCCTCCAACAGAGACCTCTGCCCCAAGGTGATGTTAATAAACAAGTGACTAAGTGACCAAACAAATTCTCTTAGCTGTGAACACATATGGATTTAATGTTGAAAATTCCCACCGCAGTAAACTGTTTATTATTGCATGCTCTTTGGTATATGTTTTATAGAACTGTTAGAAGTTTCGTTTTGGACTTAAAGTCTCAACCATCTATTAATAAAGAATTTTTGACAGGGCAAGAAGAGCTTGAATTTAGGTATGGCCAGTTCTTGCCCATCTTAAATGACCCAGAAAATCTACTATACTAATGTGCATTTGGAATAAGCAAGGTTTTTGTTTTGTTTTGTTTTGTTTTTTGTAAATTGTTTGTGAAGCAAGTGGGTTTTAACTGGGAAGGGTGAGTGATGTCCAGTGTGGTTGATCTTATTAAAAGGATAAATTTTTTGTACATGAAGTTTTAATATTTCAACTATGAGATTAGCACTGTTACATTGCAAATCTCATTTAAATTGTTTGCCAAAGGCTTGAATTAAAAACAGTTTGTGGTAATATAAAGTCATAATGGCCAAAAAAGCAATGACAGATAACTTTTAGTGGGTTTTAGAATAATTGTTCATCTAACAAAATGGTTTCCAAGTCAAATTTGAGACATCTGTGAAGGAAAATGCTTAGTGATGTGCTAATTACCTTAGGTGGTTTATTACTTTAAAAAGTGTTAAAATTAGTTATATCTAGAGAAGGAACTCCAAGTCCTTTGTTGCAATGAATAATGCAAAGGTTTGTTTAAATTCATGCAGTCCTATTTATAAAAGAACACCTGGATAGCTTTATTTTGAGCTTAGAACAAAACATAAAATTGTTGAGAACATGATATTTAAATGTACTCATTTACATTCTTAGGCAGCTCAGCAGTGGTAAAATAGCCTTGCTGAGAATATAGAAATCTAGATCAATGATTCCCTAACAACCAGGAGCCTTCAATTAGAGGGAAAGAGGGGGAATGTAAAGATCATCAAGATGCCGGTGCTGATCCCGTCCCCCTGTGGAAGGAAAAAGGGCCAGGTCACCCCCTTAGTGAAGGTGGAGAGAAAACTGCTGGCAGCACAGACTCTACTTTTACTATGTTCTTTCTGTTTCCCTCCTTTCACCCACTACTGGCTCAAATGTGTCCCTTTCTGTACCCCCTCTCTCTGCCACACACTCATCCATACACATACACACCCCATTATCTCTGTTGAAATCTCCTTCCAAGGTTCTCCTCCCATGTTTTTGGGGACAATTGGCTTCATGGGCCACAACAAGCCTCAGAATATCCCATACCCTGAGCTGAATCAGGGGCAGGGGAGCTGGGCACCTGCCTGGAGCACCAGCCCATAATGGGAATGAGATATATCACCACAGGAATAAACCTGACACGTGTCCCCACATGACTCCTTATCCTGCACAATGTCACTTGGCCCTGCTCCTAGGAAAGAAGAGAGATTCCTCAAATGAAAAGTAGAAACCAAAATAAAAATCCTCTCCAGAACACTCCAACCTCTGTTAAATAATTTTTCTGCGTGCATATGACAATGTCTATATTCAGAATAAATCACTAATGTGTGACTAGTTATCCAACAACCTCTGACGTCAGCTGTCAGAGTCCATTAAAACTTGGAAACTGAATACTGCTGTTACCAGTAATAAGTCTTAGTACCCACATCCATGTACATTTCTACCATTGTAACAGAGTGTGAAAGCCAAACACTACCCAGGTATGTATGATAGAAAAGCTATAGAAGTAAATTGAAATCCAAATGAGTAAAAATGGTGGTAACTTTAAGGCACACCAATCCTTCATGACATACACACTACTTTCATTAATAGAAAATCACTCCCTCCTCTCCTTAACGAAATAAATTTTGAGCAAATATTGAATAAATATTAGGTTGAAGGAAGACCAAATCATGAGTAGAGGCCACGGCATACATCAGAAATTAGGATGGAAGTAAGGATGTGATACCTGAGCTCCTAATCAAAGGCAGCTTTCCCAGGTCTGACACAGCCCCAGGCCCCATAAGGACTTCTGGACCTGGAAAGCCTAAGGGGAGGACTGACAGGCCCTAGGGTTACCACCAGGCCTCAGGGCACATTAGGGTGGCCACAGGGGGCGCCCAGACCAACTGCTCCTAATAGAGGCCCAGTCCCCCAGCCCTAGCACTAGCCTACTGGGGAGAGCTGAACAATAAACACTGATGATGTGTCTTGCAAAAAAAAAAGATACCCCCCTTTGCTGGATCCCACCTTCTCTCTTGGTCTTCCAGGCTTGGCATATTCCCAAGGCACCTTAGGTCACAACAACCTGGCCTCCCCAAACTCTCTCTTCTTAACACTTGGACTAGTAGCTTCAAGTCCAGGCCTGAGAAAGAGTTGCTGAAGGAGCTTGTGCTGTCTTGACTGCTGCATTGGGCCTGGTACCATCACCCTTTTCCCATACCACCCTCATTCACCACTGGGGGATCAGGCTCAGTCCCTCCTTACCCATACTCCAACAGATGGCCCACATTTTCCCTACTCCTATAATCTCTCTCACCACCTGCCTTCCTGTGTCCTGGAAATATTCATCTTCTCTCCCCATTCAGGCTGCCACTTCCCCATGGTGTGTACTGAACAGATTCATCCTCGGGTTTCATTCTGCTGTGTCCTTGGAGGGCTGTCCTAGAGGCCCACCATGCAAGTATGAGTAATGGGTTGGCCGTAAGCATTAACAGAAACCCATTTCTTGCTTTCTCAAACACAGACCTTCACATTGCCCTCCACATGTTCACCCTCTGTCCATGTCCCACATGGGCACTGCCCTGTCAAGAATATAATTGGATTCTGCTCACCAGAGACCAGGACATTGAAATCCACATGCGGGTCATGAGTGCCCTTCTGTGTCACCCAGGGAGCAATAATTTTTAACATGGTAACAACAGCCACATTTTTGCCTCTAAAAATCCCCAGAAGTAACCCCCCACTTCTGACAATTCACTGCCTTCATTCAGAGCCTCACTAAAATTGAACCTATATACTGGTTTGTGGTATATAGTACTTAGATTTATCCCAAGAGACCCTAAAAGATTTCAAGATTATATTATAATGAAGGTGAATAATTTTTAATTAATAAAACCTTTATGGAATAATTTTAACTAACACTCATGAGAACCAGACCCTACTTATAATGATAAATTATCATTTAAAATGCAAAGTGTGCAGACATACTAGGGAATAACCACATTAATGACTCACTACAGCCATTAAAATGTTTCCTAGAGATGCTTCACGCAATCTCCACCACCTGGGATGCCCTTCTGCTTTCTCCCTGATAATGTAAGTCCAATGTTCCCTTCAAGACCCAACTCTAGTCTCACTTTTTACAAGAAGCCTTCTCTTTCCAGCCCCACTAACACATACATACATAGAGGTCATTTCGTAATTAAGTTCTTTTGAGGTTAACACTATCTCTTCTCTTTTGTTATATTTGCAGAGCTTACTAAAACCACTTAAATACAAAAGACTAAATAAATATCCCCACAGAGTGCAGGATACCATACCTACAAAAACTGATGGCCACTGGATAAATGACCAAGAAAATCATTTTATCAATTAATCAGTCAATGCATAAAGACATAAATTTGATGCCCTGATCCAGAAAGTCACACATGGAAGTTTTAAGTTTACCAGATGGGATTATCCTTGCCTAAAAAGTGTAGATTCAGATAGGAAGCAATGAGATAGAAGTTCAAGCTGTATTTGGCCATTTAACCAAACACTAGACAAGTTATTTCCATGTCTTAGAAATCATTTTCCTCCGTGATTTTTTTAAGTACAATACTAAATTAAATGGGAGAACGAATGAGCAAAGATCTCATAAATGATGTAAGTGTTAGCAATCACCAGTATTATTTAAATGAAGAAAAAGGAAATTAGGCACAGGAAAAATCTGTGAAATCTATTAGAAATATAATATTTGAACCAAACAAAGGTATTGTTTTTCCTTAATATTCAGCATATTTGTATTCTCTAGCTTATTATTTTGTAATTGATAGCAAAGCTACAAATGGCTTTGGGGATTGTTACATGTCTCACATTATGTCCTTGTGGTGGAGTAGCATAATTAACTGGAAATAGAGATAATTTTTTTATCAAAGATTTCTTTCTGTAGGCAAGATGCTGCTTTTTTCTAAGTATCTTTTGGCTATTTACTATTTTATAACAATTGGTATAAATATAAAAATGGTAAACAATGTTTATTGTTTGCACACAAGTGAGTCTGAATTGGGGGCTTTTACTGCCAATCATTCCCAATGCAATCTCAAGAATGTAATAGGCAATCAGACAGTGATTTATCTGACCCATTATTGAGAAGGAACCAAGAAAAATCTAAACATCATTTGGCTCACTCATGTGCACATTGCAGATGCAAAACAGTGAATTATCTGAGCCTTGTCATGGTTTTCTATGCTATAAACATATTTAGTATTTGAAAATTTGTTTTTATTGCTGTCCTTAATTTTTCTTTGTTCAATCATAGAAAGATATATAGGAGGAAAGTAAATGTAATGTAGTTTCTTCCTAAAGGAAAGATATCTAAAAATCAAGCCAGTGACTAGACTAGAAAGTTAATCTTATAGGCTTTCGGGGGGTGAGGTGTGTTGTTCCAGTGTCATGACTAAATTCTAGCTAGGGTAATTACTTCAGTCTATACTGCCTGCAGGAAATGCCTCCTGTGGTCTGGCCACTGGACTCTATCACATTGCTAAAACTGCTGGAGAAGTGGTCTGCTAAGCAGCTGTCACGCGGTTACATTTCAAGGGAAGATGAAGCAGGCTTGTGTATCGAGTGCTTTAAGTCCCAAAACAAACTCCAGATCACACAATATATGTTTAATTTTTTATTTAAGACCAAAAATTATGTTATGAAGTTCATTTGAAAAAAACAGTACAGGGGTGCCTGGGTGGCTCAGTCGGTTAAGCACCTGACTCTTGATCTCAGCTAGTTGGTCTCATGGTCTCAGTTATATGTATTGTTTCATGGTTTGTGAGTTCGAACCACACATCAGGTTCTGTCCTGATGTGTGGAGCCTGCTTAGGATTCTGTCTCTCCTTCTCTCTGCCCCCCTCCCCACTTGCACTCTCTCTCTCTCTCTCTCTCTCTCTCTCTCTCTTTCAGAATAAACATTTTAAAAGTTTTTTTTTAAAGAAAAAACAGTGTAGTCCTACAGCATGTAAAAAAATAAGCCACGAATGAATTACTTTACTGGTTAGTTCAGTAGCTAATTAGCAATTGCTTTTGTGCCTGTCTCACAGCTTCATAACCTGGTGAGCAAGATGAACAGATCCAAATAACGGCACAAATCAGTGTATAAACTACACGTGAAAAGAAGGGATACAAAGGAAAAGAGCAGGGTTCAGTGATAGCACATGGCCAAGGATGCTGACTGGAGCTGGAGTGTCAGAAGAAACTTGAGTTGAGACTGCAGGGTGAGACGGAGTGGGGCCAAAGCAGAGGATTGAGGAAGGGGACAGAATACAACAGGTGTAAAATCTCTCCAGTGAGAGAGAACACAGTGCGTTGAAGGAAGCAGAGGAAGGCTCTGGGCAATGAGTGCATAGGTAAAGATGAGGTGGGGAGCAAGACAGGAGCAAAAGTATCCCAGGCCTTGTGAGGCTGACAGTATTCCTAGAAAGTTTTACCCCTAAGTTTTAACAGGAAAGATTACCATTACAAATAAAATTACTTTTATAGAATTCAGATAGTGCTGCATTCCATTTTCACCATATTTATTACCTTTGCTTTTTAATAAGAATAATTAAAGATTGGGCACTACCTTAGGTGCTTTAATACATCATTTTGTTTTCTTCTCACAGCAAACAATGAGGCAGACATTTTTCCAATTTGGGTATTGAGGGAACAAACTGTGTAACCTGCCTGAGGTTCACAAGTAATATGTGGCAAAGGAATAATTCACACCTTAGCTGGCCTGACTCCAGAGCCTTTTTATTGATCTGCCTGCCCACATTTGTTCTCTGTCCCTGAATACTGAAGTAGTGTGTGGAACTATATGGTCATAGTTTCAAGGAACATTAGAGCAGCCCTTTAGATCAGTATGGGTTGTTAATGCTGCAGTTTTAATCTTAAGGTTTTCAGTGGACATAGTTGAGGCCAATTAAAATGTGCTACTAATTCTGAAGTTTTCTAGCTAAGCAGAGAATAAAGGATGCAACCTTTTAGTGTGTAGCATCTTATAGAAACCAAAAATTATACATATATAAACTAGAGATATATGTACGTCAAATTACCATGATGTAAACTTTAAATATCTTATAATTTTATTCGTTAATTATATATCAATAAAGCTGGAAAAAATAAGAATTGGGCAGAAAAAAAGATTAGAACACTTTTAACAAAACTCTGCAATAGTGCTAAATGAGGATAAAGTCCAACCATAGCTTCATGCATGAAAGCCAGCCCTGATCCTCTCTATGACTGAAAATGATTTGGTCATCTTCATACTTTGCAGACCACAGCCAACTGCAAGGCCCATATAGTGAAAGAAAACTGAACAACAATCTAAAATAATTGTGTGGGGTTTTTTTTTTTTTCAAAACAATGCCTGCTATGTTTATTTTATTCAAAAACGCTGTCCTTTTAATAGTTCATCTTTTTCAGAGGTCTCTGAGTTATTATAAGATTTAGTCAAGAGTCAGTTTCCTTCTAGGGCAAAATGATCTGTTCCTACTTAAGAAATTTCTCCCAAATGAAAGATCTATACTTAGTCATGCCAGTTAGATGAACTAAACAAGTAATGTGTTTGTGGTGTTGATATTGAAGCAAAGTAGGTGGGGATTTGTTAATGTGTATTGACTGCTGTAACAGATAAAACTGAAATCTCAGTGTTTTGACTCAGTAGAGGTTAATTTCTTGTTTGCCAAATCCTAACAGTGGCAGGGGTGCTGGGCTCTGTTCTATGCACCACTCAGAAACTTAGACTGACGGAGGCTCTGCCATCTTCGACATGTCATTCCCAAGGCCGTCCTGGGTGTAGTTGGCGAAAAAGTAAGAAAGTGGAGGATCATGTGAGTTTTTGTCAGCCAGGCCTAGAAGTGGTGTATGTTACTTTCTGCCATATTCTGTTAACCAAAACTCAGTCACACAGCCACCCCTAACTGAAAATGGGGCATGTGCTCTAGCTGTGTGCCATGGAGGAAAGGAAAACAGGCTACAAGTTGTCATTGCTTAGTCACAAGAAGGACTTAGGAGAATTCTTTCTTTTCCGAAGTTTCTATTGAGTCTGATGATTTGGGATAGGAGGAGATATGATCTACACCTTGATATTAAAGCCAGTTTTATATATCTATGAAGGCTTCTTTGTTCATCCATCTCCCAAATCTGATAAACATTCCACGTTTCTCCCAATTCTCCCTTTCACAACAAGGAGCTTGTTAAGAACACATCCCCTCAGATACAGGCAGAAGCAAAACTGCTCTCCATTGTTCTGTTTCCAGTTTCCTCCACTATAAAACAAGTATAACATTTAATTTAACATTTATTGAGCACTTTTTATGTATCTTGATTCAGAGCTAAAGCAGGCACCTTATTGTGGGACAGACAAGGGCAACAGTGTTATGATAGAAACAAACAAAATTGCATAATATATTTGTACACACCCACAATAGGGCTTAGCAGGCATTATGGCATCCAATAATTCTTGGTAATTTCCCCACTTCTGTCTCTCAGATTCTCAGCTCATTCACTAGCCCTTCATTCTTCCAGAGACGTATATGGTCATGGAGAAAGGTCCATTATTTTAGGAGGACCTCTCAAGCTCCTACTGTAGCCTTGGAAGCTGGGCCAGCTTAACTCCTGCCTGGAGCTTCAGCCTCCCTGCAGTTCTGGCCCAAACTGACTCTGAGCTGGTAGCCATGTGGGCCTGTCCTCAGGTCCTTCTTGCTTTGCTTCTGCTCTAACTTGGTCCTTTGATCCCCAGTCAAAGGCTCACATCTTGTACATAGCTTCCTTATGTTTGGTGCCTGTCTTACATTATCAGTACCAGGACTCCCCTAAGTTAGCTACGACTCCCTGGGGGACCTCAGAGTAATATAGAGAAAACACAGACTAGTCTGGATTGTATAATCCTAGGAAAATCTACTGACCTCATTGTGCTCACTGTCATTAAAGAAGTAATTAATTGCAATGTCTAGAAGAAGGGTCAGCAAACAGTTTCTATAAAGAGGCACATAGTAAACATTTTAGTCTTTGCAGGTCACGTACAACCCCTGTCTTATACTGTTTGTTTGTTTTTCTTCATTTAAAAATGTAAAAACCATGCTTAACTCACAGGCCATACAGAAACAGTTAACAGGCTGGATCTGGCCTTCAGGTTAAAGTTTGCTGACCCCAGGTCTAGCGTGTCACTGTCCAGTATGGTGCTATCTAGCCATGTGTGACTATTTAAATATAAAATTAATGATTTAAAATTGTATAATTTTCTACTAATTGTATTAGTTCAATAGGCATATTTCAAGTGCTCAAAAGCTACATGTAGCTGTTGGCCACTTTACTGGAAAACAAAGATATAGAATACTTCCATCATCATAGAAAATTCAATTGGACAGCCCTTGTCTACAGCCTGACTCAAATTAATAGGCTGTTCACAGTGCTTTGTTTAGAATAATCCCCTCTCCACATTGTAATCCCCTCTCCACATCTACTCCATTTTCCTCCCAGTTAACTCACCCCCCATCACCATAATGATCTACATGATTTCCTCATAAGCAGTGGGGGCTATAATTAGGAGAAATGAAGCAGCTATCTGGCAAACTTGAATTTTACCACAATTTGTTTTATCATGATCTGGACTTTTAATAAAAATTAGACAGTCAGTCTTTGAAAATTCCCTTCTAGACCAGAGCCTTGCACTTCTCGTTGCTCTCCATAGTCTTCCCAACTTCTAGTATCAATCTATAAGGCCAACACCTGGACCCCAGCAAATAGAGGGAAAGTCAGGAGTCCTAGCTCTGACAATCTACCTGTACCCCAGTCACAAAAGAGAATGGAAACAGGGAAAGTAGGATATTAGAGAAGACACTCTCCCTCCCAGAGGCAACATGCAGGGTACAAAGGGGGAGGGAATACAGACAAACTAAGGAAAGAAGTTTAAGGGGAGCTTGAGCCAGCTCCTACCAATTCATGATATCCAATTGTTAAATGTTCAGGAATTCTTTAAACCTGTTGTTAAACAACCATTATTTGGAAGTAAATTATATAAACTTATAATTAAGTAAATTATATTAAAAACAAAGGTAATAAATTCATAAACTCATCTCTTCCTAATTGGTTTACTACATTTTACTATCACCTGTGCTCTTGAGATTATAGATGTCTATTGTGTATGTATGATAGAAAGATTACATAATAGTTTGTTGTTGCACAACTCTTCCAAATTCCATGTCCAATGATGTTGTGTTGGTAGTTTGAAATTGGCCATGAGAATATTTATAGCGCACAAGAAGGCATATGCTACAATCAAAATTGCTTGTTTGTTTTTAACCCAGAGAGTGAGTTGTTAAACATGCACCAGAACACCATGCTGCTACACAAAGCCAAAAAAAAAAAAAAAAAAAGTAGAAAAAGAAATGCAGGGTATTAGAAAACTGTGTGACACCATCAAGGAAGGGCAGAGGAAAGGAATTCAGACCAAGAAGTTAGGAAATTTCTAACTACAGACCTCTGCTCCTGAAACTGAGTGCTGATTAGAATTCACTCAATTCTGAAGAAGCATCCCCCCAGTTAGAGCTTCCCCTACATCTTAAACCAGTCTGCCTCAGTGCTTTTCAACCAGGATACCTGTTACCAGCCCTCCTTACTGCCAAACACCTGTTTTATGGGGCCTCTGCCAATTACTTGCCATTTTGACTTGCCCTGATTCCCTACCCCATCATTACTTAGACATTATAGGCTATGGATCCTGTTCCAGTCATAGTTAATAATGTTTGCTTCCCTCCTGTCTTTTTTCTTCTGGATTAATCTCAACCTTTCAGATTTTCTTTCTGATCATAAATTCTTGCTGTGCCTAAACCAGTAAACACCTGTCATGCTGTAACCCCTGGCCCCAGCTTAACCTGACAGACTGGTTATCTGACCCTAACCTTTCCTGATCTGGACAATCCTGTTGAGGCCTTTCCAGGTATCTTTCCCTCAAATGGGTTTGTATACCAAACCATAAACATGGCTTCTATTGAAGACAGAGGAAGACTGGCCTCAATATAAAACTCTGAATGGTATCTTAGCAGTTTTATGCTACATTCAAGGTTGAAAAAAAGTATTTTTATAAAAATAGAGTAGCATTTTCAAGGAGCTTAGAAGAAATTAACTGTTATAAGTTTTAAGCAATCTAGTCTAAGTATGGTTATAGATAATGGAAATACACATATGTACTATGTTAAAGGCAATTCACAGAAGATCAAATGAAAGTGATGCATAATACTGAAGTCAACCGACACAAACTCATTTAACTCTTGACACAAATTATGAAACATCATCCTTTTTTTGTGACCTGATCTGTACACTCTCATGGATCAAGGGAGATTAGACACGATGCTGCAGTGAGGATTTAGATGTTCTCATTGTGAAGGAAACTGCAAAAGCAGAGCACATCACTTACATGTAATTATAATGATTGCAGTGAGAAGTCCTTGGATGTAAAAAGGAAAACCATGTAATGTAAAAAGTCACTATTCTAAAAAGATAATCCAAGAATTAGCCAAGATTGTTGAGAAAAGGGAGGAAAATTTTAGGATACGGTTATAAATAATTCACATATAAGAAATAATTCAAAAACAGCTGCAGTAGCAGTTTGTTGATGAGAGGGTAATATTGGGCTAAAAGTTTTATTATTTTTCCCTGCTAGTGATTTAAAGAATTGGGTTTTATCTCCATTATTTTTCTTACTTATAAATTATTGATAAAATAATGAATTAACTAAATAAAAATATATTTTTATGTCCTCTTTCAAATTCTTTGTATAGAACTGGTACTTGGGAATTTTTCAAGGGACACTTTTTGTTTCTAAACACCTAAAACCTCCTTTTATATGACAGAAGCAATAATTTACTGTATATAATACCTTGCATTAGTCAAGAAGCTAAGGAAATATTTCATAGCTTCAACCTTGACATGGTGAAAGCACAGTCATAAAAAGATAAAAGGAGCATTGCAGTAGTCTTAGGTATTTAAGTTTTAGAAAGCATTGGTTTTGTATGTCTGTACCTACCAGGTGATGCTGGTATCTATAAATACTGTTTCTGCCCATAATGTTGAAAACCACCATTATGGTTATATATAACTGCCTATAATTTTATTCATTGATCAGATTATTAATTGAAAAGTCAACATTATTTTTATTTTTGTTGGGTTCCCTTTGCCTAACTTGAAATGGCTTCCAATAAGCAGATATTTGATGCTTTATAGTGTATTTGTTCTTATTTTATTTTATTTATTTTATTTTATTTTATTTTATTATCTCAGAGAGAGAGAGCACATGAGCAGGGGGGAGGGGCAGAGGGAGAGAGAGAATCTTAAGCGAGTTCCATGCTCAAAGTGGAGCCCAATGTGGGGCTCAATCCCACCACCCTGGGTTCATGTCCTAAGCCGAAATCAAGAGTTGGACACTCAACCCACTGAGCCACCCAAGTGCCCCTGTCCTTATTTTAAAATAATGTTTTGCATATATGCTGTCTATGCCTCCATAAGAATATGCTTTATCCAAACAAAGTAACCCCATGGTCAAGGCCCCCATCTACCTTCAGTATGGTATAATCAGTATACTTTTTCCCCCTGATCTGTGGATGCTTATACAAGTACATGTAAACTCCCTCCAAACAGTATATATCCTTATAAATGCCTGATACTAAGAATAGCCTTGGGTTTAAGCTTCGAGATAAAAACCATTGCCCTGTAATGCTATATTGATCCATACAGACGGCATATAAGAAAGTACAGTGCCTACTGAAACTAAAATTTGTGAGTCCAACTATATTCTATCTACATTCTAAAATCTATTTTTCCTACTTTTTTGGGGGGTAGTCAATAATACTAATCAATCTTCAAAGGTCAGCAATTAACTTAGTGTTACTTTTTATTTGTAGCATTCTTTGTTTCAAATGGGATTTAGAATGCATACAAACAAGTGTACAAGGCAGTAATAATATTAGAACAAAGTGAAAAAATAAGAAAAGTGTAAAACAAAAGTAACAAAAATAATACATATGTCATAGTTAGTTTAGTCCATTAGAGTTTAATAACCTGAAATGGACTAGAGGTGGAGTTAAAGAAGGAAGAGTAAGAAAAGGGGTGGGTAATGAACCACTAAATATGCAAAATATGGTGCGTGTATTTGGTGGACATTTTCTGCCCCGTCCCCCTTCATAAATCTTTTTAACAACAGCAGATCCTTGAGGGTAGATCTACAGTCCTTAGGTATCTACAGAATGTCTGTACTATGTCCTGGGACAATGTAAGAATGACTCAGTAATGATACAACAACAAGATTTTGGTCTCCATTCTGGCTTTTTCTATTTCCTTTTCACATTCTTTTTTCTTCTGCATGCTTTCCCCAGTTTTACCTAATCATTACTGTCTGCACTTCATAACAAAAGGGAAAAGAATCACTTTTATCATAGCACATACATTACAACAGATAGGAACTACAAAATATGTTTGCTGTAAATCTTACAGTGAGACCAATGGATACTCTATAGGGATGGTTCCTCTTCAGAGACAGTACCATTTCATGTTATGCTAAATAGATGAGAGTTTCTTTAAAATTAGAAAAGACATGTAATTCACTACTCTCCCCTCTCTAAATTCAAAAACCTAATTAAAGTAAATATTAACTGTGTATACACATACATGTATATATTCCTCCTTTCTTTTCTGTCCTTTCTCCATCAGGATTTCTGAAGTATAGAAATCAAAAACAATTTCAAAGAAGGAATTCTTAATAGCAATATATTCACTGTCTTTCCTTATGTCACCTCTAGCTTTTCCATTTCTCAATTTTTAATGGTGTTTGTGATACAAAACAAGGTATTTTTCAAAAGAGCACATGATAATGCATTATCTTTCCAAGTGTCAATGCCTTGGCCATTTTTCCTTCCCATCATCTCAGGAATGCATGAGAAGTCTTCCCACCCACAGGAATTTCCCTACTTGCTACCTGAAATAAGGTAATTAAGGGTTAGGCTCTCATAGGAGCATGTTGAAGAATTTTTAAACTCCCTGAAAATTGGTTTCATGTTCACTTACCAAGTTTAGTCCCTCTTCCATTTTGCCCCCTCCGGGTGGCTGTATTGTGTTCATTTCAGTAAAGTTTCCAAAATCTTGAACCACTCTTAAAATTATATCCACGGGAAGTGGTCAGCATCCCATTTTCAGAAAATTATACAGGAGAAAAATCTGTATTATTTTTGCCAAGAAGAACTTTAAGGCAAGTGAAAGAGTTGCTTTTGTTAATGTATTAACAGGGGAGGGAGGCCAGGAATATAAAAGTCTTTGCTACACTGCCTGGGTGTAAATGGCTTGAACATCCAATTTTATTTGTTTGTTTGTTTGTTTGTTTTTAATATAGTGAGTGGCCACAAGATACATGAGCATCTTTTAGGATGGATAGAAGCAGAATAAAGAGACTCATTAAACTATTTTAGTCATTTTCTGCTATCGGCTGAATAGATTCCCTAAGCACAAACTAGCAAAACCATTTGCTCTTATATTTGTTCTTGGTTCTGGAGAAAAGTTTTCCCTATTCCTGCAAGTGACTCCAGCTGTGTCTATATCTGCAAACTGGTTTCATTGTTTTATCTCAGTCTGGTAACTTTTAAAAAAAGAAAATTTAAAATCCTTTCTAAACTTTACTATTTGCTTTGTACAATTCATAATCCGACATAACATCACACAAGGGTAGCCGATCAATACCTCCAACTACTGAGCTTTTTCAAAATATATTCATAGATTTAAAAATAACTTTAAGCACAGAACTGAAAAGTAGTAAAAAAAAACTCACGCTGTCAAGCTATTTCTGTAGACCTGAAATATGTCAAAAAACTGGAAATATGTAAATAACCATATAAGGCAGTTTACATAAATTCAATAGCTCTGAGTCAGAGTTCAGTCCATATGTCAAATTCCAACCATTTCAGGGAAGATATAGTTTTCATTCAAAAATGAGAAGGTCCAACCTTCTCGTTATACATTTTATAAAACAACTGTAATAGCATTTCATTTTGTAGAAACTGCTATGATTTATAAATATAAAAAAAATTTGTCCTTGCTTTTCCTTTACTTCCTCTCCTTCTTTACATTTCCCTTCCTTCCTGTGTCCCTATGTCCCTTCTGCCTTCCCTCCCTTTTACATCTCTGACCATTTCAGTGCATTTGTGGGATTCTGTCCCATCCTTCTTCAGAGAAAGGAAGAGGTCCACGATTTGCACAGTGCACAGGCATGATGTTTTAATAAAAAGAGCCCAATCATTGATGATGACCCAGAAATGTATTTTCTCTCCTTGGGCCTGTGAATTTTCACTGTAGGAACAGCTGTTATATAGTGTACTTTTCTAGAAGAGTAGCTAAAAGGAGGCCAATGCATTTTAACCATCACCTGTATAAATAAGCAAAATTGGGAGCTGAAAACTGGTGATGTGATAAAAATATTTCCAACATACTTACAGGATACTTAACCCCATATGGGTCCTTTGTCCCAAGGGGAAGCAGATTTTCTAAATGGCCTAGCTTATTTTCAGAACACACAGACAACACTTAAGTAACTTGGCAAGACCACCATGGTGCCATTTTGACTTCAGCTATATCTCATGTCTGGAAGGGGGAAATAAAGATTTTCTTGGTTTCTGGCAACATGACACATAGAGGGTTAGAAGAGAATTTTGTACTAACCTTTTCTTTTACTTACATATAAGGTGCAGGTGGAGATGACTTGATGAAAAGAAAAGGGAAATATGGTCTGGGTAAACATTTACATTTTAATTTTCTCTTAATTTCTTGAGGCCCATTATGTGTTTATCAAGGCGTGTAACAGCTTTAAGTTAACAATGCAACAATGCATCGTTAAATGTACACCAGATGTTTCTTTTCTGGCACCTATTACTGAGAGCCCTCAACTTGCCTGTCAGAGCGGGGGGAAAAAATGTGTGTTCTCCTTTAATAACGAACACTAACCCATCAAAACAAGAAGCAATAACAGAGAGGCTCTGACACATCGCTTTGATAAAATACTGCCTAGAAACTCATTAGTGTAACGGGCTGCAGATGAACCAGCAATACCCACTCCTCAGCCATATTCTTGAGTTGCTGAGTAATAAAAGACACTCAACAGAAGGTTAAGCCTAAGGATTGAACCGCTGATTCAGTTCCAAATGATAGGCACATCAGTTGCCCTTGTGAATCCCAAATATGGAGGACTTGGGAATTAGATGAAATTGACAGCAAAGAGTATCAGCAAGCCCATTCAGAAAACTGGTAATATGTGTTTTGGAGATCATAAACCAAAATGATGCAAAGAAAGTTGGAGCAGATGGCTATAGGGGCATAAACGTTCTAAAATGTTGGTTTTTTAAAAGCACTTTTATGGAAGATGTGCTGTTGGATCTTGGAATGGATTAAAAGTGGAGGAGTTATAATTATTCACTTTTTCTTATTTGATTAATTTACCTCCCAGAGAGAAGTTACTTAAATGGACATAGATCCACCGTGGTAAATCCTGTGAAAAGATGACAAATTTCCCCTGTGGCTGATAGATTTATGGATATTTCTCCAGATCAAATCTCAGCCTGGAAAACTGTTGGTGGGGGAAGGTGAAGAAGGGAAGTAGGTGGGAATAAATGTATACATGAAACTTGTGCCATTCCTTAACTGAACCAAATTAATTAAGACAAGTCTGCTTTCTGGTTCTGAAGGACATTTTAATGAATTTTGAATTGCAAATGTCTTCGGAGTAAAGTAGAATTGAAACTTCTTCAAATGTTGAAATGTTCTACGCAGTTTGCTTTCTATAAGGGAAGACATTCTCTTTTACCCAAACTGATAAACTCAGGGTTTATTCAGAGAGAAAAAAATCAGAAATAATAAAGTTAGAAGGAGCTATAAAATTGCTTTGAAATATGTAGAGCACACATTTTCGAGGCTGAAGCTTTACCCAGCTACAATATATGGAGGAAGTTCAGAGCTTTTATGATGCTATAGCATGGAACAGAGAAACTTTGGTACTGGCGGTGGGATATTGGGATTTCATTTCTCCTCTCCTTTAATTCTCCTTTCCTCCTATTTTCCTTTGTAAGTGAAAACATCGTGCACCAAAGCTCTGTCAGTGTTGTGTCAGTGAACTGAAGCTCTGACCTCAGCAATGAAATGCAGAAATCCTCTGTTGGTCAATATCCAAAGGTCATTTATCCAGCCTTTCAAAGAGCTGTTTAGTTTGGTCCAAGTGATGTTGATCCCTCTATTGAAAAGAATCTGTTAGCAGGAATCCTCCCACCCACAGGTCCGTTCAGCATGAGGCATGATGGGATGCTTAATGATAAGTTAAATCCTCCCACAAAGGAATTTCTGAACCTGCCATTTGAAAGCTATGCCATTGAGCTATGATTCCTGTAATTGAGAAAATGAAGTTCTGCCTCCCACTGAGTGATCTGTTAGGTCTTTCAGTACTGAGATGAAAATAAAAAAATTAATGTAAAGAGTGTAGATTACAAATGTAGTTGTTGCTGCAACAAAATTAATAAAAGCAACTGTCCTAGGTAATTTTGGACCTTTCCAAATTCTATTAGTCTGAAAGTATTTAAAAGATTATTATTCTGAGCACTAGAAACTAGGATACTAAAAGAATGGTTTGAAATAAAAATGAGTCAGAGCATTTTATATATATAAAACATATAATTTTATAATGTAGAAAATGTATAATTTATATATATAATATGTAGTACAGAAAATGTATAATTTATATATATAATAATACATGTAATACATACAGAAAAATCATAAATAACATGTGAACAACTTGATGGGTGAAATGAGTACAACCTTGCAACCATCAAATACATCTAGAAATAGAACAGAATTGGCATTCAAGAAGCCCCAGAAGGTCACCTCCCAATCATTACCCCACCCTTATTTTCAAAGGTACCAAACAGCTAGGTATTGAAGTAGATTAGTTTTGTTTTTCAGCTTTATAAGACTACCATCATGCCTTATATTTTGTGTATATGTATACATATAAATATACATATGGATATATATACATGTGTGTTATGTATGTGTATGTTAATTCTTCCACTCTACATTATGTTCATGAGATGCCTCCATTCAATGATTTTTCATTTTCATTGCTGTGTAAGTTCCACTGAATGAATATACTACAATTTATTTATCTATTCTAAGAATATTTGGGTTGTTATAAATGTTAGGGTACTATTAACAATGCTTCAAGAGCATTCTTACACATATTGGACATATACCTAGGAGTAGAATTGCTAAGTGATAGGATGTAGTAAATAATGCCAGTTTTTCAGCATGTGTTGTGCCAACTTATAGTTCCATCATCAGGATATGAATCCCTGTTACTCAAATCCTTGTATAGTCATTGTGCTTAAGATTTAGCCATTCTTGTAGGGATGTAGTATATTTCATTGATTTATTTTCCCTGATGTTGATGTAGTTGAGCATCATTTCATATGTTTACTGGCAATTTGAATATTCTATGTAGACCCTATTTAACTTTCTTGCCAATTTTTAAAATTACATTATCTTTATCTTACTAACATGTGGAATTCATTATATATTCTATATATGTGTTCTTTGTTAATTATATATATATTGCAAATACCTTATTCCATTGTGTAGATTGCCCTTTTACTTTTTAAATGTGTCTTTGATGAGGAAAAGTTCTTCATTTTATTATTCAATGTTTCTTTCATATATTGTTAGAGTCATTGTGTCCTTAAAAAAATTCCTTGCCTCCCCAAGATCATAAAGATACTCTCCTATGTTATGTTCTAGAAGTTTATCATTTTATTTTCACATTTAAACCTGAAATCTATATGGAATTGGTATTTGTGGATGATCAAGAGGCATTGTTTTCATATGGATATTCAATTTGTTCAGTGCTAAGTATCAAAAAGATTTTCTTTTACACACTGCCGGGCAGTGTCCCCTTTGTCATAAATGTCTACACATTTGTAGATTTGTCGGAATATTGGAATTGCCTTAAATCTATATATCAGTTTGGGAATGATTAACATCTTTACAATACTGAAATTCCAATCCATGAATTGAGTATGCTTCTCCATTTCTTTAGGTCTTTTTTATTTATCTCAAAAGTATTTTGTGGTTTTTTATAAAGGTCTTACATAGTTTTTTAAGATTTATTTATAGGTATTTTATGTTTTTGATGCTATTGTAAAGGATATTTTGTTTTATCTTATGTTTGTTGTTTACATAGAGATGTACATGGCAACCTTGATAAAATCATTTTTTAATTCTAGTCATTAATCTGAGCCATTTGTTTGTTTTACATAAACAACCATGTAATCCATGAATAATAACTATAGTTTTATTTCTTCCTTTCCAAACCTTACACATTTTATTTTTCTTGCTTCATTCTACCTCCAGTGAAATTTTGAAAAGAAGTGTAATGATGGCATACTTGGCTTGATCCAATCCCCAGGGAAGGGGAAGGAGAAGAATGGGATGAAATTTATAATATTTTTTCCATTAAATGTGTTTTCTGTGTGTTTTTGTAGATGCCCTTTATTAGATTAAAGAAGTCCCCTTTTTTGTAGCTTGCTAGAAAAAAATTTAGAATGATTGGATACTGAATATAATAAATGCTTTTCCTCTATTGAAATGATTCTATGATTTTCTCAATTATTCTATTAGAGTGATCAATTACAGGACTGGTTTTTTAATGTTAAACCAATCTTGTATTCCTTGAATAAACCCATCTTTGCCATATTGTGTCATTATTCTTTTTATATATCATTCTATTATGCTTCATAATATTTTGTTTGAGGTTTTTCACATTTATGTTCATGAGTGAGATCACTAGAAATTACTTTTCTCTTTTGCCTCCCTCCCTTCCTCCCTTCCTTCCTTCCTTCCTCCCTCCTTCCCTCCCTTCCTTCCTTCCTTCCTTCCTCCCTCCCTCCCTCCCTCCCTCCCTCCTTCCCTTCCTTCCTTCCTTCCTTCCTTGTAATATTCTTATAAGGTGTTAATATTAAGGTTATGCTGGTCTTGAAAAAAAAATGAGAAGTATCCCCTCTTTTTCTGTGCTCTAAAAGAGTTTGTAAAAAATGGTTTTGTTTCTCCCTTAAATGTTTGGAAGAATATGTTAGAGAAGCGATCATTGCCTGAAGTTTCCTAAAGATTTTTAATTACATATTTTATATTTTAATTTCTTTAGTAGTTAGAGTACCATACATATTTGCTATTTCTTCTTGGGTTAGCTTTAATAAGTTTCTCTTAAGAGTTTACCTATTTTATTTAAATTTTCAAAATTATTGTCATGAAGTTGTTTATAACATCTGCTTAGGACAATAGAATCTGTATTAATAACCCACTTTTCATGCTTATATTGGCCTCTCTCTCTCTCTCTCTCTTCCTACTAAAGAGCAAGGTTTCTTTTTCTACCCCATTGTCTCTAGTATATCCTTTTGAAACTCAATGACATATATCTTGACC
Organism: Panthera uncia; assembly: GCF_023721935.1. Lineage (NCBI taxonomy): Eukaryota > Metazoa > Chordata > Mammalia > Carnivora > Felidae > Panthera > Panthera uncia. The sequence goes on along the minus strand of NC_064810.1, from coordinate 102,957,978 downwards.
TTTTGATATTCTTTTATAGGTTTCTGAAGCTCTGTTTATATTTTTTTCAATTTCTTTCTAGCTTCTTGATGTTGGATTATTTCTATTGATCTCCCTTTAAGTTAACTTACACTTTCATCTGTCATCTCCCTCCTGCTGTTAAGTACATCCATTTTTAAAATTTCAGATGTTGTATATTTTTTCAAGTTCTAAAACTCCATTTGATTATTTAGTTTTCTCTGAAGAGATTTCTTATCTTTTCATTCATTGTGAGCATATTTCCTTTTTATCCTTGAGCACAGATATAATAGTTGCTTTAAAATTAGATGTTGCTAATTTCAGCATCTGAGTCTTCCCAGGTTTAGGCCTCATTGATTTTCTTTTCTCTTGAGAATGGGTTACATTCTTTTGCTTCTTCATATGTTGAGGGATTCTGAATTATATCCTGAACATTGTGATTATTATGTTGTAAGACTTGATTCTGCTCAGCTCTTCAGAAGAGTATTGATGTTTTTATTTTAGCAGGCACTTAGCTTGGTTGTATTGAACTTGCAAACTCTATCTCTTGAGTGGCAGCTCAAAGCTCAGCCCAACTCTTTTATCCTTAGCTGGAGTCTGTCCCATGAATGCCTGACCCGAGTCAGAGAGAGATTTGAGCAAAGATTATATGTTGAATTTGAGGCTCCTTCTCAGGTCTTCTATATGATTCCCTACTCAATTTCTATTTCTTAATTTCTATCCTTAGCTCTATTATCTGATTCTCGGGCAAAAAAGACTGTAGATTTTCTATTAGAGTATAGCTAATCCTTTGGTATAGATTGAATGTTTGAGTCCCCAAATTCATATGTTGAAACTCTAACCCTAGTGTGTCTATATTTGAATATGGGTCCTCTGTGGAAGTAATTGAGGCTAAATGAGGTAATAAAAGTTAATAAGATGCCAATACGATTTGTATCCTTATAAAAACAGACACCAGAGAGCTGTCTTGCTCTTCACACATACAAAGAAGAGGTAATGTGAACACTCAATGAGATGGCAGCCTTCGATAACCCAACTAGTCACTGATTCTGCTAGCACCTTGATCTTGGAATTCCAGTCTCCAGAACTGTGAGGAAATAAATTTCTGTTGTTTAAGTCTATGGTATTTTATTATGGCAGCCCAAGCAAACTAATACACCCAGGGAGCCCTGATTTGACCTATTTTCTGGCTGAAAGCCATAAAACTAGGCAGATCACTTTGTGTCATTCCCTTCTCCCAAATGTTGATTTTCTTCCAGAATCTGCCTGGTTGACTTCAGGTTGTTTCTGTATTTTGTCCAAAGTTTATACTTATTATTTGGAGAAGAGTCAGGTCTGGTAGGAGTTTACTTGACCATGTAAGAAATAGGACCCATGTTGATCAATTTTATTTCTATTTTTAAAGAACCGTCTCTTTGCTGATTCCTTCCATTATATATTTATTTTATATTTCATTAATTTCTGTTTTTATCTTAATTATCTTAAGATGATTATCTTAATTATCCTTTTAATATTTGTGTGGGAGGCTTAGTTTACCAACTTTTTTTCCCCTGTGTACTGAAATAGATCACTAATATTTTTGCAGCCTTCTTTTTAAAAAAACACGTAGATAATGTTAGCTGTGCATTTCTAATCTTTTATATTATTTGTTAAATTTTTTGACTGCTTGTTCTATTATTTACCAAGTAAAGTTATTAAAATCATATGCTTATGGAAATGCCTATTTCTTCTTTTAGTTATGATTTTTTTGCTTTGTATATTTTCAGGGCATGTTATGAGGTTTAATTTTTCTAGCTTTTAATTGTTCTATATTCTGGGGAATTATCCTTTTTTAATAATATGGAATATACTTCTTTAATGCTACTAATACTTCTTGTTTTAAAGACTACATATCTGATATTGTCTGATATTCTTTTAGGTAACCCAGTTGCCTTTTGTTTAGTGATTGCATAGAATTTTTGTACTCCATTTCCATACAGAAATTAAAAGCTTTTATTTTCTTATATTTAAGTGTTTTTAAAATTAGCAGCATAAGAAAACAAATTTTTTCAATAAGCAGCATAAGGTTAGACTCTGTACTTGTATCAAATTTGTATCCAGCCCAGTTATCTTCATCTCATAATTGGAATACTGAGATATTGTACCATTCACATTTAATATCTTTACTGATCTATTTTAGCTTAAATCTATCTAATTGCTTTCTATTTTTCCATCTCATTCCATATTTGGGGTTTTTTTTCTCCTTTCTTACCTTTATTGGATTAATTAATTATTTTTAAAAATATTTTCAATTCTATTAGCTTGCTATTTATACATTCTGTTTAATAGTTCCTTTAATTTTACTGAGATCTATGCTTGCATTCTTGACTTGTTAAAACTAACATAAAATTGTTCATTTACCATTTCCCCAATTTATTTATTTTTATATTTTTATATTTTATTTATTTTTATTAATTGTTGGATGTTGTATATGAAAAATTTTAGTAGATAATTAATATCATTTAAGGCTATGGATGATGATATTGTCCTTCAGTGAGGATTTGCTTTTCTTCTGGCAGGCATTTGAAGAGGAATCACTTACTTTTCAAATAAGCATTGTACTTATTTAAAGCTGAACTCCAGCCTTTGTGAGGATTAGTCAATTTCTGTTTTACTCTTAATCATGAGGTAGAGCCCTTCAGGAGTACAACTGAATGTCTGGAGTGTTTGGCAGGGCTACTCCTTCTTGGTGAGCACTGAACTCCAATTTTTGGTACCCTAGTCCCCTGAGACTGCTGAAATTCTGGGCTTGCTTTCTCAGCTGTTACATAAAAATTGCCAAATGCTTTGCCAAATACCAGACTCATCTCTCTAGGCCTTCCTTGTCTCTGGGTTCTTAGCCTCTCAAATTCTTCTTTTCAAATCAATTTTTCAATGTGTAATTTCTTTCGCCTTTTCTACTTTATCTCAGTGGTAGGGCTCAACTGATGAAAATTAATCTAGCATAGCTGGAGTCTCCAATATATTTTAATGAAGAAATGGTTTTTAAAACCTTAAGCTTTTATTAAGTTTAACTGAATCACAGACTAAAAATTTTGACTTATGTTAAAGAAACAAATGTTAATCTTTCTCTGAATTTTGACCCAATTTGTAAATATAACCAGTAAAAAAAAGAAAGCAGTGACTTTTACTTTACCTTTTAAATAACTTCAGCAATATTGTTTTGGTCATGAGTAACTGACAGGAACTCTTCTGGGAATCATGGGTACCGTAATGCACAAGACAGACAGAGGCCCTGCTCTTACACAGATTAAGATTTTCTAAATGTGTTGAATTGTAAATCCCATTTGGTTTTAGCAGTGACATGGCTGTTACAAGGAGGGAAGTATAATAGAATCATCCTTCCTTTCTTTGTGTGAGTCAGTTTCAGCTTGGGACTAGCTACTGAAAAACTTAACCATACAACTACCTTCTCAATTTTGCGTAGCATGGAAGCATAGCATGGAAGTGCCTGAGTAGGTGATATATGGGGCCAACGCAGAGAAGCAGATTCCATACCAAGTGAAAAACCATGATCTGATGAGCAAAAAAACAACAGGTGTTCAATTGACCATATTATAAGGCAGCAAAATCAACTGAATTCAATCCTCTACTTAGGATGAACTGTACAACGCATAGTTGTAGAAGTAGACTTAGTTAACTATTTTAAGAAAAGCTATAAGAAAATGGCAACCTGACAAACATCATCATTTAACAAGACTAACATGTGGCTCACATCAAAAGCTAAGTCAAAACTTAGTAGTTAAAGAAGAGAAATCTTTACTAAGCCAGACCAGTAAATCATTACAAATTAATATGACCCTCAAATATAATATTTCTACTTACTTAAAACAAGTAGAAAGTATTGGAAGTTAGCTTTGTATTCTTCTATTCCATAATATTTATTTATTCTCAATGAGATCTTTCTATTATGTTCATAAAGTCTCAAGTTAAAGAATGACTCCAAGTTTCCTACTACATCAGGGATTGTTAACATGAAATCGACAGACCCCTTTTAGCAGCTCTGGATGAATTGAAATTTCTGCCAAATTTTGTGTGGATGTGTGACTAAGCATTTTCCTGGGGAAAGAGTTCAAAGCTGTTATCTGATTTTTGAAAGAGTTCATAACCAGGGTGACTCAGTCGGTTGAGCCTTCAACTTTGGCTCAGGTCATGATCTCACGGTCTGTGAGTTCGAGCCCCGCGTCGGGCTCTGTGCTTCAGCTAGGAGCCTGGAGCCTGCTTCTGCTTCTGTGTCTCCCTCTCTCTCTGACCCTCCCCTGTTCATGCTCTGTCTCTCTCTGTCTCAAAAATAAATAAACATTAAAAAAAATTTTTTAATAAAAAAATAAAAATAAAAAAAAGAGAGAGTTCATAACCCCCCAAAAGTTTAAGAACCACTTCTATTTCATCAGTATCTGAATTCAGTTTCCCAGAGTGAATGAAATAGGAAAAGCAATTCCCCTACAGAATCTTGCCTTGACAAAGTTTACTTTTAAAAGAGTAATGCCAAATTTTACAATGGAATATGATAATATACACCACACTAAATCTCATCTGCACTATTATTTCAAAATCCAACCACCTCAAATAGCCTGCTGTTGTAGCAATTTTTTTAATAAATTTTGATTCTTTTCCTGCCTTATTCTCAGCCTTAGTTCACTAAAGGAAAAAAATCGAGATTGAGAAAACTGTTATTATTAAGGAAAAACATACTTCTTCCAGTAGAATCAATATCTATAAAACTTGCCTTCCACTACTAATTTTAAAAATAATAATGAGTTATAAAATAGTTTTATTTTAAAGCCTATAGATTGCTTGCCAGAAGTATTTACAGCTCATATATTTTTTAGGTATGGTCATTTGTTGAATTTCACTACCATTGAGATTTTATCATTATGATGCTATTAAAATGTTGTTTGTAGTTTCCTAATTCTTTTCTGTTAAAAAAAAAAAGATTTAACAGATTTCATTAAACTGGCCAAAAAGTAATCACGAGTTCCAGTTGATTTGCATTGTGTTGATACATGAAACCACCATATTAGGGAGGCCAGAATTCAGATTGGAAGCAAGTTATCCCCAGTTGATATTAGTATAATATGTCATTAAATTATTTACAAAATTAGCTTTTGGCTAGACATTTTGTGATAAGTACAGAGAGAGAAATGTGAAATTACTAATTTGCCCTCACTTCTGGTGTAGTAATTTCACGTGAACTGATGTTCCTCTAGGCTGCCACATTGCATTTTAATTAGGATCCTTCATTTTTGGACAATGACCGTGGAATAACTCAGCCGACCTTGAGTTTCTTAACCATCACTCTGTGGTAATGAATGAATCAACAAAAGGGAGTAGTTTTCGTTTCCAAGCCAGAATCGAAGTGGGACATTACTTCCATGTTTAATTGAAGTCCATTCAATTCTAAAAGACCATTTTACAGAATAGCTAGGGGTGAATAGAGGCAATTTCTAGAAACATTCTTTACATAGAGTCAACATGCCCCTGAAAACAAACGGTAGGGTATAGGATTATGTGATTAGTATTTTTAAGGAGCTTAATCCATCCTTCTTGCCTTTGTTATTTTTTAAAAGGAAATTACTTTCCTAAATACAAGCAGGTACAGGTCTAGAAATAGTTGAGATAAAATTATAAAATAGCATTAACATTATACCTGTAATCAAACCCCAGCCCCTTATGTAACCTTACCATTGATTTGAAGAACTTCCTTTATTACCTGACAAGCTTGCTCATTCTGTACATTTATTTCGATTTTGTTGGGCTTTCAGCCATGCCTGTAATGTTGCTGAGGAGTAAAATATCTTTCATAACCAGAATCATAAATCTTTCTTATAACTATGAGACTATATCTTTATGGCCATAGATCATTTTAGTTACTGTCAAAAAGTGTCATCATATCACATTACAAATTAGAAAATGAAAGACAGTGCATGGTTGACAATACCTATTATGTGTGGATAAGGAAAATAATTTTCCTTTCTCATAAACCAACATTTCTAATTACAAATATTTTTTAGACACATAGAAGTTATTTGGATATGTGCTTTAGCCAAATTTTGAAAGCACAATTGGTTTAATGTGAGCAAATCAAACTGGTATTTATGAAAAGAGTACTTGTTCAAATAGAGAGGGTAAAATAAAAACATGGAAAAGAAGGAAATTGATCCTTTTATCTTATGAGGGATGAGAGGAAAAGATTACCTTTTGGATTTCAATCTCTCACACAAACATTGAACACGGATTAAGTAATGAGATACTCTTTTGAGTTTTTTCTTGGCAAGAACTGATGGTTGTCCAAATGTTCAATGAATGACCTTTATTGATATTTTGCATTATGGTCATTAAGTATAGTCTTCTCAGGAAAAGAAAATAAAAATTTTGATAAATAGAACTTTATTTTGATTAATAGAATTTTTAACTTCTTTCTTTTATTTAAACTCTCCTCTTACTCTCAACCTTAGGTGACAATGGTTATATTTTTAAAGCTCTTTGCTTCTTAGAATTCGTAGTATCTTCTGTCCCCTGATTGTGCTGTTCTGGGTGTCATAAAGCCATAGAAGAGAGTTAGCCATGGATTTTCATATATTGTGCCTGACTTCTCTAACATATCTATGCATAGAAGAGCTTTTACATAACCAGGGTCTTTGATTCAGGGCAGTGGAAAGAGAAAGTAAACCCAGGCAAGCTTTGTACTCTTCTTTGTCTTTTTGTCCTTAAATACATTTCCATCTTCCCCTGCTTTGCCTTATATTACAGGGGTGAAAGTGAAAAGTCAGGTATTTCTCCTCTTCTCATGCTACCCTGGGAGAAGCTGTTTCTGCTCCTTTTTCCAGTTTCCTCTAGGCAGATCCATTGTAGTTCTAGCATTCTGGATGGCCCCCTGCTCCAGGCTTTAATGCACTATTTCCCTCCTTTGTCTCTCCAGCCCTAGGAGTGGTGTTGGCATCCTGAAACTGTTTGTTTCTGGGCTCCTCACCTTTCCCCACCTGTTCTTTTAGTATCGCCTTTTAAACTAGGATATCTCCACTTACTTACTTTCCAATTTGTATTACAAATACTGGGCCTATTTCCCTCTGTATGCTTCCCCCTCTACTTTTATTTTATTAAATCAAAAGGAATTTGCAGTCCTGGGAGAGGGAGAAGAAAATGAAGGGACCCAAATTTATGTGGATACAATAAAAATTTTAAGGAAAAGGATAATAAAAGCAAAACCAATATTTATCAGCCCTACACACACACACACACACACACACACACACACACACACACATTAAGTGAAAAAACAAAACACTTAATTTGTTCTTTATAACTTGTCCTTCCTGACCTCTGCTTTATTTTAAGTCAAAGCTCAGATAGTTGAATTTAGAATACTACTGTGTCACTATTTTTGCATCTAGGTCCCTCTAGGTCCATGAGTAGATTTAATTCTCCTCTGTGTCTACCAAAAGATACAAGGGAATTTCAGTATTGATAGTGACTTTGGCCTTGGTTGTGGGAGGTTAATGAAGCCAAAGACATGTGCTTGGAGAGCCTAAAACTCCCACTGAGAGTTAATTTTGTTTGCCCATTTCCTAATGGTCTTTGTGGTCATTAGGCCTACTGCTGTTTGGCACTTGATGCATTTTCTTTTTACTTTTGGCTTTTGTTATACAGGGTTCAAAGCTAAAAGCATCTACTTCTTAAAACTACTGAGTGGTTTTCTAATGGTCACAGTATGTGGGAACTGGGCACTCTACAAAGCTAAATGTCATTTGGCACAAACTATACTGGGTAATTTATAACCAATATAACTGAGCAAATTGTGTGTGTGTGTGTGTGTGTGTGTGTGTGTGTGTGTGTACATGTATATATATGTACTGTAAGTGAGAATTAGGTCTGGTATATTAACTAGACTTTCATTCTTTATTGGAGGGCATGAATTGACCTGAAATTCATAATTATCCTTATGATACAAAACAACTATAATTATTGTAATTCAAATTAGAAAACCAAGAACATGTTGTGGTCTGGGCCACATGTGTCTATCTCTGTGGTAACTGTGTTTTCCAAATCAAGATCTAGGACACATGTTATGGCAAAGAACTCCCTTTAGAAATGTTCTTAAAGCTTACTTATATAATCATTCTTATAAGAGTATAAAAATTCAACCCTATTTTATGCATCTTTCACAATTTTTAAAGAAAATACAATTTTTATAAATAAGAAGTAGTCCAGAGAGCCTATGATATTTGGAATCAAAGTATGTATTTTCCTCATTGCTCCAAGGAATGGTTCTATTTGTTTAATTTGCCTTGTGTAATCTGCAGGTCTAGGAAAGAATAGAATGGTTACTGGTTTATCCAGAAAATAATAAAACACTGGGAGAGTACACATTTAAGAATCAAAATTCAAATGCAATTAAATTGGAAGCTGGGGATTGGATCCTTTAAAATAGCTCCTTTATGGTGTGCCTGGGTAGCTCAGTTGGTTAAGCACTCAGCTCTTGGTTTCAGCTCAGGTCATGATCCCACATTTTGTGGGATCAAGCCCCACGTCAGGCTCTGTGCTGACAGTGTGGAGCCTGCTTGGGATTCTCTCTCTGCCCCTCCCTCACTTGTGCTTGCTCGCTCGCTCTCTCTCTCTCTATCAAAATAAATAAACTTAAAAAAATATCTTCTTTGTTCTGAACTACAGTAATATATTCCCAAGAATTTAGAAGAAAAAGAAATCACAATACACAGTCTTTCCCTATGGAACAGATATAATAGCCTTTCCCAAAACCAGATTAAAATCAGTATAGTAAAAAATAAGGCAAATGCAGTACACATTTTTTATACAAACAAGTTTTCCAAGTGAGTAAAGGCTTAAGGAGGCAGTTCCTGAGTAGAATATGAAGGCTTTGAGGAAAGAATTACTGGCCAAGGGATCCCCAAGAGGTAGTCGCCCATTTGGGAATAGTGTGGGCCTAAATAGGAGCACCTTGTAAGCTCCCTCTGCACCTCATCTAAGAAAGAGTCTGTAGAACCAGATATCAGAGGTCCGAAAAAGACAAGTATCAAAAGCCATAGGGAGGTTTGAGGAACTCTTCTTTGAGAATAAAACTAGAAGGTAATTCTCCATGGTTCCTCAATACCAGCTAGTAAGAAAAACAGGCAATATATATCAGAAACTTTGACTATGAGAAGTTGTGTGACTTCTTAAACCTGTGATTTGTGATTTAAACCTTCTGTGATTATTACTTATTCATCCACTTTTTTATAATAAGAGCAAACCCCTTCGAAGGAAATCCTGCTTCTTCTTATTTCTAAGACAATAAGAAAGAGAATTGGGGGAGACTACATCTAACTTGGTATCCCAGCCCGAGGGGAGAAGAAATCTGAGGATAAGAGAGGAAAGAAGGGTAGTAAATACTTGGGATTTGAGGAAAGGTGCTAAGGAGGGTAGTTATAGGCTGTGGACATGAGAAAGAGAAGAGGCCAGGAGTTTAACATCCAGAAGTAAGTGCCTTTCCTCACCCAGCGATCTTATCAGTTGCGCTAAGCTCCCTGACTCCACAAATGCAACAATGCCAACAGAGTCTATAAGGAGAAAACATTTTCTAATTGCAGTTTGGTTATAATCTCATTTTCTAGTCCACCTCTCCTGCCCTATTATAATCCCATTAAGAGCAGAAACTGCTCATTCATTTCCTTTACTGCTCTGTATTGTTTATAACTGGCACCGACATATTTTTCATAAATATAGTAATGATATTTCTCATGCTGCCCCTTCAGTTCAATGTCTTTTCCAAAAGTAACGGACAAAAGAATGTCCCCAAAGGACAAAGGAATACGATGTGGGCAGGGTGAATTGGGATGGCAAGTGCTTGGTACATTTTTTAAAAAGGAATTTCTCTCTCATAACTAAAAGTATCTTTCCAAGAGTTGGAGACCCAACTTTGCTCAGATGGAGAACTACTGTTTTGGTTTCTAATTTGCATTCAGGGCCCAGGTCTTAGCTCGAAATCCTTTCATATTAGAGTAGAGTTGTCTTCAGTGTAGAGTCATTTTCAAAAAGAGAAGACTCTTCTTTTTTTAATCTCGTCTTATTATAAAATTTTTCAAACATACAACAACCAGAAACATTTTAGAGTTAACACCCAGATACTTGCCACCTGGATTACACCACTAATACTTCACTATGTTTGCTTTGTCACATATCTATCCATCTATGCATCTGTGTAGCCATCAATAAACCCACTGTTTTTACATTTCAAGATGCAGACATCAAAATATTTCTTCCCTAAATATTTCAGCATGTATATGATTAGCTAAAATTTAATATTTGTTTGTAGATTTTAATGTAAAATTTGCATATGATAAAATGTACAAATACTAAGTGTATTATCTGCTGAGTTTTTTAATCTGTTGAGTTTTAACAAATATATACATGTGTGTGATCTTAATCCTTATCAAGATGTAGTATTCTATATTATATTAAATTCTGTCCAGCTTTGCCATTATTCCAGAGAGTTCCCTTTTGCCCTTCCCAGTGGATCCCTGCCCTCCAATCTCCCCCAGAGTTGCAACTCTTGTGATTTTTGTTTTTCCTTAGATGAGAGTATTTTTCATGCTTGCCAAAGAGCCATGCAAATACTAGTTTTAGAGATGAACTTTGTGGTCAGTCACACATTAGGAACATTTGGCTTTAACACAAGAAAAATTTAACATTTCTAAATGACTGATTATTGCCGATAAATGAGTGAAAGGAGAATCATTCTGTTGCATAAGTTATCTTCACCTCCTGCTCATTCACATCTAATAGCAAGGATGAGAAATAAGGCACACATTGTCCCTGCTTGATAAGTCAGCTATCTCATAGTATCTCATAATGGAGGGTCAAGGTAGAAGTTCTTCAGTTTCTAAATATGGTCCCCATGTGATCACTAGTCTCAGAATACAAAACGAAAGAGAACATATTGTGATACTACCAATGAGGTCTTTGGGGCCTGGTCACTCATACTCACCTACTAATATTATGGGACCCCAGAAGAAAATGCAAATACAAGAACTACATTTTGCCAAACAGTTAACCACTGCTGGGTGCAAGTTAAGAACCATGAAAGGTGCATTTCTTCCTCCAGGTTGGGTAGCAGGTAATGTGCTCCGTAATGTACCGTAATGGTACTGTACTCCGTAATGGTACCCTGACGGTTCATGAGAGTGAATTCTACTCCTAAAGTGGCAACTGCCTATAGGAAGTACCGTTCTGGTCCATTGTTTTGCAAATTAAATGGAAAGTTTCTGACCCCTGTGGGTCAGATCTTTTCTCTAGTGTTTGTTGGTTGTGTTTTCTGATAGCTAATATCATTCTTCCTCTTTATCATATTGAATAACTTTTCTTTCAAGTTTCTCTTTACCAAGTCTTTCCACACGTGCACATCCACCCCCATGTTTCCTTTCTTTCACATCATTGTATGTTTTATTCCCATCTTTGGACTTACTGCTTCTTCTTGTAAATTCCCACCCCTCTCATTCTCCTCCTTGCTGCAGTCACCCCTCTTCACTTACTATGCTTTTTGTTCCTCTTTCCTGCTGCTTAATGATTTTTCCTGCTGATAAGCTGTGCTCAAAATACTGAGAGGCCTGAAGCTCTTGCAAGACAGTTCATTGGGCTCATTGCTCATTGCGTGTTCTGGAGCAGATGGAAGTAGGGCTCCAGTCATGCTCATCACAGGACAGCTCTGTAGCCATGTGTAAATCTTATAACATTCCATCAGCATTTTGGTTAATGAGCCTATATGCCTCCCGTTTTTATTTCCTTTTTTTTAAGTTGGAACGTGATGCTTTAGAAAATATTTTTCTGTTGGAGACTTATTTTCAGTGCCATCTTTTGGAAGCAGAAACAAACCCAATGTTTATTCACTTTACAAACCGGAGTCAAGTGTTTGTATTATGATTAACACTGGGATGATAGAATAATAGTAATTACTGATATTTGTAATTATGGAATTGTTCTTTGTAAATGCGCTCTCATGCATTATCCCATTTGAGCCTAACAGCAACCTCAGCCATTATTTTCATGACCCTCACTTTCTTACGTAAATAAAAAGTGTCTGCAGGCATCACAGTGAGAGAGTGCTCAGAATAACTACACTTAGTCAGTACAGAAGCCACCCAGGAGAATATCCCTTTTTAAAAGCTAATGCAAAATTTGCCTTGCTCCTTCTCTAGGTTTTCCTCCCCTGTATCAGCATTTAGAATACAAAACTTTCCACAACCCTGGTCTCTTTCTTAAACACCCTGCAGTGGTCAAGAAGCTGCTACTACAATAATTCATCAGACACCAATACATTGTATGCTGGGACGTTTAGCCATATAGACCAACCATCATGAATATACAGGTATTCCACTCTTGACCCTGAACATGTGCTCCTAGAAAAATTGTATGTAGATCAGATTACTGTGCATGAAATCATACTGTAAAACACACCATGGTAATTTGCATTTAAAGAAATCCTTTGGTTATCTTCGTGTAAAGAAATCTTTCATGATGCAAATAATCCATATTTTATTTGTAAATTTAAGACTTTAGACATAAGTTTGCATGAAGTGAAGGACACATCAATTTTAATGGGCTTAAGTAGATGGTGGTCTGAGACACACTTTCCCGAACCACCCAGGGGATCCTAGCAACTGTTCAGTGAAACAAAGGGACAAATTAGTCCCTCTGGAACAATAGAACTCTGCCATTATTCTTAATATGAGTTGATATGAGAATAGGAGGTCCTTTCCCCTCTCCCACAGTGGTTTTACCTTTCCCAGTAATTGTTTCCTTAGAGTAAACTTGAGCTTTATATTTGTGAGAAGCACAGACATTCTTTTCTAGCAAACCACATGAGCATCAGATACCCTTGAACTAAGCATACAAGGGTACACAAGTGCTTTCCTTGCATTTCCCAACATGAGGTTCAAAACGTTACCTCTGGTCTCTGAATGCTCCTTAAGCAGGCTTTGCATTTCCTAATTTACGACCTTGGAATCAACTCTAAATTCCCTCAATCCTTTGCTCCTATTTTCAGTTCACAGACAAACAACTGCCATGCCCTTGGATTATTTACTTCCTCTTTGTTTTCAACAACTGATGCCATATTCCACTTTCATTAAAGAATTTTTTATCTATATAATAAACAAACACCATGCTTGCTGTAAAAATTATTTCTAAAATGCTCACTGCTGAAGAAAGTATAGCATGTAGCCAAATTGTGTTACAGGGATTGACCATCTCCAGTGTAGATGAGTGTCCTTCCCAAGGAGCCAACCTCAAGAATGTTGGGGCACCTGGGTGGCTCAGTTGGTTAAGCATCCAATTTTGGCTCAGGGCATGATCTCGTGGTTCATGAGTTCAAGCCCTGCATTCGGCTCTCTGATGTCAGCACAGGGGACCGCTTCGGATCCTCTGTCTCCCTCTCTCTCTCTGTCCCTCTCCTGCTTTCTCTCTCCTTCTCAAAAATAAATAAACATTTTAAAAAAGAATGTTAGAGTAAACTGCTCTTGAGGAAAGAAGGAATCCACTGATGATTCATCAGTTGTGTGCAGAAACATCCTGAAGATAGAGTAAATTTGTCTCAACTCTAAGGATCCTTTTGGAGCCTTGCTATCTGATTGCTATGGAAAAATGTATCAAGACAGAGACCTTGAATGTCCAGACATTAGGAGATTTTGTTGGCTATACTGAGTTGTACCCTACGCCTTGAGAGTTAAGTATTGTTTTAGTCTATTCCCAGGAGATACTTTCATGAAGATTTTATAAGTTCTCAATTTGCAATAACTTCACAAGTTTGTTCTCAATTTCTCCCCTGCCAAAAGCAACCATAGGAGAAGCTATGGGGGAAGCTATTATACCAAGAGAGACAAAATTGATGAATTTGGTCCTACAATTGCTGTAATTTTTACTATTTTTCATAGGAGTTCTCTCATCCTTTCTTGTTCTGTGACTAAAATCCAGTCTTTGGTATTGTAGCTAGACCATGGCCAAAATGCTTTGTTCCCCATGCCACACCTCCAAAATCCCAAATTCTAGATTTCATAAAATGTATAGGAAAGGCAAACATTCTTCACCTTTCCCATGCCTACCTTTATTTGGGAGAAGTAGGATTTGTAACCGGGTTAGAGATCCTTAGACATTTTGTTTTAACAGAGGTATTAAAACTTAGTTGGAAGGGGAAAGAAAAAAGGGATTGCACCCTGCAGATGCTGTTCTTAAGATAATGTCAGCTCTGTGTCAGCAAGCTAGAGTTGGGAAGTATGCAAAGCTTAAAGGTCTCCTGATTCCTTGGAATTTATTGCTTAAATTCCTTTTATATTAAACTTCCATATGATTCATATTAATCCTCAAATTATATCTCCACAATTTTCAGTGTAGAAACTCAGGCTCCCACAATGCTATATCAGAAGAATGGACTTTTAAGTAATTTTTTCTTTAGACTTACCTATTTTTAAAAATTTTTGCATAAGTAGGTAGCTTATGCAACCCATATAATTATGTATGTAATTATACCTATATTTACCTACATTTATATAGAAGTGCTTAATTATTATACTTATATTTATAGGTAAATAAAAGTAGCATATGCTACCTATAAAGTTATTTTTAAAAAATTAAACATTGTGAAAAGAAGAATACTGGTTCTCTATTGCAAATAAAAAAATCAAAATCTAAACTCCTTCCTCATTTTATCTCATCATATATGCTTCTCTTTATATGTATTGTTAGATTTCTGCCTCAACAAAACACTTTCTGCCCTCTGCGTGCTCCCTTCCCCCACTTCTTAATATATAATATACTTATTACTACTCCTTTAAGCTGCCCACATTCCTTAGCTGAATCTCAAAATTCACCTTCCTCAACCAATCTTTCTATATCAGAATTCATAGATAATTCCAAATAATTCTTGAATTATGGTATGATGATTTTTAAATTCTCTCAAGCTGGAGCTCTCCACTGGTCAGTCACGATTAGGCAGTCAATGTTGACATCCAGCCTGGTGGAAAGCCACATCACACCCAACTCCCAGTGCTTAGCCTATGGGTAAGTAGCCACCCACTCATGTCTCTATGAGTGCATGCGGGAGAGTTTCTTCAGGGTGTATAATTCCCACGTCCTAAGTGCTAGTGTAGCTTACTTCATCTCATCAACCCACCTAGGGAAAAGGCAAGTCATTTTTGTCCATGTGTTGTGCTCATAACCAGCCATAAACCCATTGAGAGCGGGAATTTTATACCATTTTAGTTTTTAGAATTTCTCAAGTCATCTATCCCACCTTCCACCCCCCTTGAAGAATACGACTTTAGATGTTTATAATATGATATTAACAGCTACCTGATTATGGACTTCTGCCTCAGGCATTTGTACATGCCCTTTCTAATGGCCCATTTGCCTGTGTTCTGCCATGGTAGCTATATGTGGATACAGATAGACTGTATTTGCTAAATGTTTTACACTAAGGGGTCTTCTTCATCTTACATGGGCTTATCAATTCTGTTGACACTAATAGCCATGAGGTGTTTTTATGGAGTATGCAGGCCTTTGTATTCATAAGGAGAAGCTCCAATTGTATCCTCCTTAAAATGCATTTTTCTTTTCTTCATTTTAGGCTTTAAACAAAGTGGAATAGAAAGTTCTGTTTGATGAAATGATACCATATTATGTGGTTACAGTAAATGCATGTAATGTAAAACGTTTATATTCCCAACATTCCTCACATGCCTCATATAATGAACACCTTACTATTAAAATTCTCACTAGTAAAATTCACAGTAGGATAACCACTTACCTTATATACATCAGGGCAAGCATGACTTAGAGGCTTTTGCATTCTGTTTTGCTTGAAGTAATTCTTATTTATGAAATAAATAGAAGATTTCCCTCCAGAGTAATGTATTTTCTAGAGATTACATAAAATTTAAAGGAATAAACCCACTTGCCATTCTAATATTTTTCTTACTAGAATATATTGAAATGTGGAATTTATTCAAGTCAGAGATAGGGCAGCCTTCTATACTTGAGTCTCTGCTGGACACTTGCCCTGTGACTTTGGACAAGCTCCTTTGTCCCCCTGTATCTCAGTTTCCTTTCAGTGTACGAATGGGAATGATATTTGTCCTACTCTGTTTTACAAAGTGTTGGAAGCATTACGAACAACCCTGTAATAAACATTTTATGCACATTTACTCTTTAACAAGTATTTATTGAGCAGCTACTATGGACCAGGTATTATTCTACATACGAGGGACACTGCAGTAAACAAAAACAAACCAAAACCCTGCCTTTATGAACTTCCATTCCATAAGTAAGTAAATGAACAAAACATATATTATGTTCATGATAAGTGCTAAGGTGAAAAAAAATTAAGTGGGGAAGGAGATAAGAGAGAAGCTAGGAAGACCCCAATGAGAAGTTGACATTCAAATCAAACTGTAAGAAAACACAGAAGGAGACATGGAGATACCTTGAGGAAGGGCAGTCCAGGCAGAGGAAACAGCAACTGTAAAGGCCCTAAAACAGAAACGTACCTGGTGTGTTTTAGGAATAAGGAAGCCACATGGCTGAGGCTGTGTGAGTGAGAGAAAGACCAGTAGAAAACAGCAGCAGAGAGGTAACCAGGAGCAGACCACAGAGGGACATGTCTCCATGAGTGCACGTGCAAGAGTTTTCTTTAGGACATATAACCCAGAAGTGGTATTGCTAGGTCGTTAACATATGAGTGTGTGTAACTTGGCTACATATTGCCAAATTGCTCCTAAGTATACAATTTTACATTTTCATGTGCTTTTATTTGAGTTCCCTTGTTGTTCTACATCCTTCAAATTCTTGATTTTTTTCAGACTTAAATCTTTGGTTTTCTGACAGATATGAAATACTGTCTGTTGTAATTTCAATGGATATTTCCTTAACAACTAGTGAGTTTGAAGATCTTTTCATCTGTTTCTCCACATTTCTTCTTTTGTAAATCTTGTTCATATTCTAATTTTCTAATAAATTGTTTGGGTTTTTTTAATATTTATTTATTTTGAGAGGGGAGGGTGGGGCAGAAAGAGAGGGAGAGAATCCCAAGCAGGCTCCACACTCAGCACAGAGCCCTATATGGGGCTCGATCTCACGACCATGAGATCATAACATGAGCCGATATCAAGAGTCGGATGCTTCTTAACTAACTGAGCCACATGGGCTTCCTTACATGTTCTGAGTATTAAATCCTTTGTCAATTAAATATGCTGCTATTGTATTCTCCATGCCTGTGGCTTCTGTACTTAGTTTTTACGGTATCTATTGAGGCATAGAAGTTTTAAATTTTAATATATTCAGTTTTGTGGATCTTTTCCCTCATGGTTTATGCTTTCTGTCTTAAGAAACCATTTCCTATACACAAGATATTTGCTGCCTCTATACTTTCTCTCAATCATCTAACATTTTAGTTTTTACATTTAGAAATTATGTCTTTCTGGGATGGTGTGTAAATTTTTTTTTTTTTTTTTTTTTTTGCCACATGGTTGACCAATTGTACTAGTCCCACCTCCTTCTTTAGAGAAATGGTAGTTTTATTGTTTATTAAGTTTCTATACAAGTGTGGGCTCCTTTCTGGATACTTCAACCTCTCCCATTGGTCAAATTTTCTTTCCCTACGATAATAACATATTATTTTAGTTGCCACAACTTTATAATAAACCTTGAGATAATATATTTGAACAAGTGGACAGTTTCTCTTGTTCTTCCTCAAAGTTGTCTTGGCTATTCTTGATCCTTTGCTCTCCCATGAAAATATTTAAAATTACTTTGTCAAGTTCCATAGGAAAACCTCTTGGCATTTTCATTGGAATTGCATTGAATTTAGGGGTATGGATGTCTTTATAATACTGAGTCTATTTATTACAAATGTGGCATATCTTTTTGGAATACCTTTTGTTTATTTAGGCTTTCTTAATGCATTCATTAGAGTTTTATAATTTTTACCATGTACTTCATTCACATCCATTGTTAGATTTATTCTTAAGGATCATTTTTGCTGTTGATTTTAAATGGTGCTTCTTTATATATTTTTTCTATTTTGTCATCATTTTTTCCTGGTGAATAAGGAATGTAATTTTTTTACATCGATCTAATGCCAGTACGCCTGTTAAACTCTCACATTAATTCTAATAATTTTATTATAGATGCTCTTGGATTTCATAGATTTCATATCATGTCAATATGATATCCAGAAAATCATATAACCTTAGAATAAAAACAATATTATTTCTTCCTTTGTGATTCATATGCATTCTATTTCTTTATCTCATTTTAATTCATTGACTGGGCCCTTAGTAAAATCCTGAAGCAAAGATGAAGTTTTTTTGTTCTATTGCTTATTTTAAAAGGAATGAGTCTAACATTTCATCATTGTGTACTTACTATGAAAAATAAGATAAAAACAGGGAGGCAAATCATAAGAGATTCTTAAATATAGAGAACAAACTGAGGGTTGCTGGTGGGGAGGGGGTGATGGGCTAAAAGGGCGATGGACATTAAGGAGGGCAGTTGTTGGGATGAGCACTGGGTATTATATGTAAGTGATGAATCACTGGGTTCTACTCCTGAAACCAATATTACACTATGTTAACTAACTTGAATTTAAATAAATACATTTTAAAAAAATGGATACTGGATGTTTGTTAGGAAGGGATACTGAATGTTATCAAATGTCTCTTCTGCTTTTATTAAGATGATCATATGTTTTTTACGGTTTTACTTTCTAAATTTTATAAGGTAATTTTACTGGTGAATTTTTTAGTTGTCATGATGACTTCCTAATGGATTGCTGGAATAGATTTGTTAATACTTTGTGGTCAATTTTTGTTTAATACTCCATGTTGTTGGGGGGGGGGGGTGGAAATGTGTCTTTTAATTAGTAGTGCCAGTCTGTGTATGAGTGTGTGTGTGTGTGTGTGTGTGTCCAGCAGATCAAGGCTGTTATGTTCTCAAAATTTTCTATATCCTTGCCAAATTTTATCTGTTTCATCTATCAGTTACTATGAATAATATATACAGATCTGCGTCAACAATTGTGGATTTGTCAGCTTCTCCTTATAACATGTAAATTTTATCCCTGAATATTTTATTATGCATATGCAAGCTAGAGATGTTCTATTTTTCTAGTGAGATGAACCTTTTATCACTATGTTGTGATTCTCTTTAGCTCTGATAATGCTTTTTGCCTTAAAAACTATTTCATCTAATATTAATTTAACAACAAAGGCTCATTTTTGGTTAGAATTTACCCAATGTATTCTGTATCTTTTTCTTTTCAATATTCCTGTGTCCCTATATTTTAGATGTGTCTCTCAAAAGCAGACTATAGGTGGATTTCTTGTAATCCAGTCTGGCAACCTGTCTTTTCATAAGCAGGTTTAGACTATGTAGATTCATTACAGTTCTCACTAAATTGAATTCTACCATATTATTTTGTACTAGTTTCCCTGAAATTTTCTGTGCTTTTTCCTCTTCTTTCCTCACTAATTAGATTGTATTATTTTTATTCTATTTTTCCTTCTTTCCTCTCCTTGCTTGGAATGTTCACTTTTAAAATCTAAGTCAATTCTACACCCAACAAAATCAACCTTGATCATCCTTCTCCCTTTCACGTTATTGATTTTCAGTATTTTGCCACTATGTTTCTCCACCACAAGTTAGTCATTAATATCATTTTTGTTACTGTTTTATACAATTAGTATTTGTTTATATTTAACCTCATGTTTTCCAATTACTCTGTTCAATTTTCCCTCCTATACCAGCATTTGTTCTTCTAGATTCAGTTTAATTTTTCAGACAGTACATTCTTTGAGGGTTCCTTTAGTGATAGCCTCACAGATTGTTTTCATCATAAAATGACTATTACAACATTTTATCTGAATGAATATTCAATAGGCTAATAGATATTTTCTCTTAACTCTTGGAGCACCATCTTCTCTGGGTCCAATGTTTACTGTAGAGAATTTCTGCTATCAATCTAATTGTTATTCTTTTGAAATAATTTATCTTTCCTCCCAGCTGCTTTTTGATCTTTCCCCTTTTGTCTTTTATGTTCTTTTATTAAAAATGCACTTTTTGTACCTCTCTTAAAGTTATACTTTAATGTGTCTATATGTGGATTCATTATTATTTATCTGCTGGGATTTGTTACAATCCCAGCTTCTGAAGATCCAGTTTGTTTATCAGTGTTATAAATTATCAGCCAGTATCTTTTTGAATGCTAATTACCCCCCACTCTTTTTATTCTCTTCATCTGTAATTCTAGTGAGAGACTTTGTCATCTCCTTTTGCCGGTAGACAGAAATTTTTAGTCTGTCCTTTCACTGAAGCATGATCTTGCGATTCTGGCTTTATGAAAGGGTCTCAGTTTCAACTTCTTTTTTTTTTTTAATATGAAATTTATTGTCAAGTTGGTTTCCATGCAACACCCAGTGCTCATCCCAACAGGTGCCCTCCTCAATGCCCATCACCCTCTCTCCCCTCCCTCCCACCCCCCATCAACCCTCAGTTTATTCTCAGTTTTTAACAGTCTCTCATGGTTTGTTTGCCTCCCCTGTCTGTAACTTTTTTTTGAACTTCTGATTTCAAGTGGGACCGAAGTTTTGCCTCCTTCTCCCTACCTACCCCCACATTCTGCATCTATTGGTTTAAACATATACTCTGCTACCACAGACACACACACTGAGAGCAGCGGCAGCTTCCTCTAGTCACCATTTCAACTCTGGTTTTGCCCCTGAGTTTTCCCATGTGTTCCTATGTCCTCAAGTATGCATTTGAGGAGATATTTCTTGCATTTTATTCAGCATGTCCACAGCCTTTGCAGTTGAAAGGTACACATATAAAATCTAAACTACATATTGCCATAAATAGAACTCTAGTTTTTAAATGATAATTTTAGAATTCCTTAGCCCTTTCCCTTGTCTTGGTCACATGATTAAATAATAACATTGCCATTATTCCAAAGCACTTTTCAGGTATTACAAAATGTTATAGAACTTCTTCCCTACTGTCAGCTATCAATTATTTCTCAACTCCTCTCCCCTCAACCAAAGAGAAGAAAAAAAAAATTTTACAAGACAAAGGATGAAGGGTAAACCCTGTGGGATTACATTTTGCTCCTTCTCCTGCCTAGTTGCTGAAGTTCACCTGAAGTTTTAATTGACACTTATTTTGTCAAATAATTCCACTAACATTTCTAAGCATCCAAATTTATTGTGGTCAATCTGCTGATGAATCACTCATTTATTTTTATTTTTTTTATTTTTTTAATGTTTATCTTTGAGAGAGAGAGAGAAAGAGACAGAGCACGAGTGGCAGAGGGGCAGAGAGAGAGGGAGACACAGAATCTGAAGCAGGCTCCAGGATCTGAGCTGTCAGCACAGAGCTCAACATGGGGCTTGAAACCATGAACCATGAGATCCTGAGCCAAAGATGGCTGCTTAACAGACTGAGCCACCCAGGCACCCCTGAATCACACATTCTTAAAGTGGGAAAATCATAAAACTCCAGAGAAAAGATGTTGGCTCCTCTAAGGAACTTAGAAAAAGTACAACTATTTGAGCCTTCAGCATTACTGGCAATTCCTTTTTATAAATGAGCAGTAGGGTTGGATGATTAAACTCTACACAGATTTCTCACATACTACCTTCCACGCCATTATGAGAAACAGTGGGGGTATTTGTTCTTATGTTTCTCACTTGGGACCGCAGGTCTACTCAGTGTGTCGTACTACTTTTTGAATAGACACATTCACTAGTCTACCTTAAGGCAGCTAGAAGAGAAACCAAATCTCATCCCTTTGCAGGTGATTACCTTAATAGCAGTCCTTCACAGTGAAGGACGAGATGGACAGCAGAATTCTCCACAGAAAATCTGGATTTTTCCAAGTTAAAATTGTTACAAACAAATGATCAGAAAGTACTGACTATTTGAGAAAGAGGTGATTAAAACAATATTTAAGCAACTTTTCATATGTACCATTCAAGCAAAAAAAAAAGGTTTTATGCAATATCTCTAGCATTGCTTATCAAAATTTAATAAGCATATGAATCACCCGGGGTTCTTGTTAAAATGAACATTTTGCTTTCATAGATGGGTGGTAGGAGGGGGATCCCTGAGCTTCCATCTAACAAACTTGTCAGTTCACCTCACTTTGAGAGACAAGGACCTAAATGACTGAGGTAAAATGGGTTATACTCCAATAATCTGGGTCTGGGCTATGTGAGACAATAGCCACCAGCCACATGGATGATTGAAATGTGGCTAATCCTGAGTTGTACTGTAACTATAAAATGTACACTGAATTTTGATGATTTAGTAAGAAAAATGTTTATAAAATTTCATTTAATTATATGTTGAAATAATATTTTGGACATATTGGGTTAACTAAAATATATTGTTAAATTAACCATACCTTTTATTTTTACTGTATTTAATATGACTACTAGAAAACTTAAAATTCCATATGTGGCTCCTATTTGTGGCTCTCATTGTTTCTGTATTCATTTTCTATTGTTATTGAACAAATTATCATGAAGTGGTTTAAAACAAATTTACCAGCAGCACAATATCTCTGTCTCTGTCTCTCTGTCTCTGTATTTCTCTCTCTCTCTCTCTCTCTCTCTCTCTCTCTCTCTCTCACACACACACACACACACACA
The DNA here is from genome assembly GCF_023721935.1 of Panthera uncia. Lineage (NCBI taxonomy): Eukaryota > Metazoa > Chordata > Mammalia > Carnivora > Felidae > Panthera > Panthera uncia. Next base: position 102,935,260 of record NC_064810.1, on the reverse strand, counting down.
CACACACACACATTTCTGCTTCTGTCATCACATCTCCTCTTATTTTGATTTTCCTACCTCCTTCTTATAAAGACCCTTGTGATGACACTGGGCACACCTAGAGAAGCCAGGATAATCTCCCATCCAAGATCCTTAACTTAACCGTATCTGCAAAGTCCCTTTTGCCACATAAGATAACCTATTCACAAGTTACAGAGATTGAGACATGGACATCTTGTGGGGGAGGGGCATAATTTTGTCTACTACATTTCTACTGGACAGCATTGATCTACATAATTCATTATGCATTAAACAATAGCCAGTTGTGTGCCTTAATCACTATACAAATATAGTGAAATAAAGGATTTTTTATTATTTTGGTATCACAATGTCAAATATTAGGTTAAAATAAAAATTTTTTTAATTTTTTAATGTTTGTTTATTTTTGAGAAAGAGAGAGACAGAACACGAGCAGGGGAGGGGCAGAGAGAGAGAGACACACACATACAGAATTCGAAGCAGGCTCCAGTCTCTGAGCTGTCAGCACAGAGCCCAGTGTGGGGCTCAAACCCACCAGCCTTAGAGCTGTGAGATCATGACCTGAGCTGAAGTCGGCTGCCCAACCAACTGAGCCACCCAGGCGCCCCAAAACAAATTTATTTTTAAGTGGAGTACTTCTGATTTCAGCATGGATTCCACACCATATAAACAGGTTTTGTGGTTGTAAATCTTGGCCAAAAAATCCAGATTCCTGGATTCTCCTAATTCAAGAGATTTTCATCGCCTTCAGTTAATCCCCCTATTAACTGGCACACAAAGGGTAATGAATATAAAGAATTAATGAATGTAAAGGATAAAGTCTGGGTAGTTAACTGAAAATCCAGTGATAGTGTAATATGTCTGAAAGACAGAGTGTCTTTTGGGGTTGATTTAGCTTGTAAATTATTCATGAATGGATTCAACAAATATTTTTTCTTTTGGTGGGGTACTGCTATATGCAAGGCATTATAGGAGGATTCTACGTATTTGAACTCTAGGAGTTCACAACCTACAAGGAAATGAGATATGAACACCAATGGTAGACATCCCAAATGAGAAATTATAAATATCACCTGTGTGGTGGTGACAATAGGGATTTGAGCAGAAAGAACAACTGCGTTCTGGCAAGGTCCTCTTATCTCAAAATAACCAGGGAAAATCCTTTGGAAAAAGTGGACTAGGTCAACTGACCTAGGTCTTTAAGAATAGAAATTAATCAGAATACCTTAAGCACTAATTCAAAGCAGTTCTCTGACTTTTCTATTTTGTTTAAGAGGCATGTTTTTAAATACTGGGGTTGATAGTATTGAGTTTCCCCCCCTTTTTTTTCCATTTCTTAAACATTAACCTTGGAGGTTAGATCAATGAAGTGAAGGACACAGAAAATGAGGGCAAGAGAAAAAAAGAAAAAATGGAAATTATTGCTGTTTTTTCCTCTACATAATTCCTGTCTACAATACAAAATAACTTTTGCTTAGATTTGAGAAACACAACCATAAACTAACTTGTCAGAATAACAGAAACTGGCTGATTTTCAGGATATTGAAGGCACATCATCTAACTTACTATACATTTCAAAACATTTAAGATTCTGCTATGGTGTAAATGCAGCAAATTTCCATATTCATAAATTATGCATAGATCCACATTATCATCCTATCTGTGTATTCATCCATCCATCCATCCATCTATTAAATAGCAACTTTATCTTAAGGGTGCTGCCAGGATTCCAATTTGAAGAACCTGTGTGGAACAGCCCAAAAATCCAAAGGCCTATTTTGTCATGGTTATTAATTAAGCATCCATAAGTGCCAGGCATTTCCTGAACCTTAGTGACTCATATGCCTAGACAGTAATTTGTCCCAACTAGAGGAGGGAGTAGATGAGCCCAGTGCCTGTACTGAGCTGTGATCGAGAGGGCTGACCCAGAGAAGTAGAGCTGCTTCAGACACCCCAGAGTAGCATAAAAACTGTTTCTTTACGGGGCGCCTGGGTGGCTCGGTCGGTTGAGTGTCCGACTTCGGCTCAGGTCATGATCTCACAGTTTGTGAGTTCGAGCCCTGCGTCGGGCCCTGTGCTGACAGCTCAGAACCTGGAGCCTGCCTCGGATTCTGTGTCTCCCTCTCTCTCTCTGCTCCTCCCCGGCTCATGCTCTGTCTCTCTCTCTCCTTCAAAAATAAGTAAAAACATTAAAAAAAACTGTTTCTTTACAAGACTTTTGAGGTTTCATAAAATATTCATTGGATGAAATACATAAAGTCCCATGAATGTTATTAAATATTTTCAACGAAAAATAATACTAAAATAAGACTAGGGAAAAGATGGTCACTTCCATGGAAATTTGGTTTCGTCTTGTCAAAGCCTCAGAAGATGGGTACTCTTTACCACTCTCCTGAGAACAGCAGAATGCGGCCACCTTATCAAGGAACTAAGATATAAGTTGTAAGCGCCCAGTGATCTTCATAGGGCTTCATCAATGGCTCAGGGCTGTCTGAACCTCCCTGAGAGATGGTTTTCTTTTCCAGAATTAAAATTGGTGGCAGAAAGAGAGTCAAAGCCAGAACCCCCTCTTAAACACTTTCCATGATCGTTGGTACTTCTTGGAAATGTGAACCAAGTTAGCATCCGTGCCACATTTCACAGGAAGGGTGGCAGGGCATTCTGAAAACCTGGTTTTTGTTTTTTGTTTGGTTTGATTTTAGAACTTCAGCCTACTGTCCTGAAAAAGCCTGCTGTGGATTATGCCTCATCCCTCTTCACTACCTTCATTTTACAATTCATGGTAAAGGCTGAGCACTGTTGATAGCACTTTCTTGGGGAGGACTTCTCCTTCTGGGAGTATGGAATAGACATACTTTTATCCCTATTCCTCTCTGTAAGCACAACTAAAATCCCTAAACATTATACATAAACATAAGAAGACACTGAAAGGAGGAAACAAGGAAGGCGGAATGGCTAGGGACCTCAGGACCCACAGAATGGAATAACAAAGCTGCATTTCCTGTGCTTTCTTTTTGCCTCCTATGTCCCAGACTTGGAGCTGAGAAACGGGCAACCCAGAACACCAGTTGGGTGTAGGCAGGAACAGGCTCTGTCCAGCCAAGGGAAGAACAAGGGCAACTTTGTAAGACCAAGAGTTTGATATAATAACCTCACACTATTGAAAAAACTGTAGCCCTGTGCCCATCCAAACCAGAATAGAATGAGGGAAGAGCCTAGACTTCCATCCTCTCGAGGCTGTAAGAGGATCCTGGTACCATCACCCCAACATGTTACAAGAAGCCAAGTTAGATCCTGGACTTCCCTATCCCACTTCATGATAGCATTCATTCTAAAATTTATATGGGAAGAAGAAAGAACTTGAATATCTAAAACAGTTTTGAAAAAGAAAAAGACAGTGGGAGGCAACAACCTGCCCAGGTTCAAGAACTATTGTCTAGTTACAATAATCAAGACTTTGTAGTATTGTCAGAGAGATACGTATACAGATCAATGATGTGAATCTACAATTATTTCAAAATAAAAGGCTTAACTGTAAAAAAATTATTTGTGCTGGGGTGCCTGGGTGGCTCATTCAGTTAAGAGTCTGCCTCTTCATTTTGGCTCAAGTCATGATCTCACGGTTTGTGAATTCAAGCCCCACATCAGGCTCTGTGCTGATAGTGCAGAACCTGCTTGGGATTCTTGGGATTCTCTGTTTCCTTCTCTCTCTGCCCCACTCTCTCTATCTCAAAAATAAATAAAAATAAAATTATTTGTGCTATGAACAGCTTATTCATATAGGGGTCATTCTTTTTTTTTTTTTTTTAATGAACTTATGTTTATCTGGAAAATACTACTGTGGAGCTGATGGGTTTTTCCCTCTACAAAATCTTCACAAATTGTAGAAGTGTTTTAGAATGTAAATTAAAACTGAATTCTGGATCATATTTATGTAACACTTAGCCTTATATTTTTAAGTATTGTGAACATGATTTGTAAAATCAAAATCCAGATGCAAAGCCCAAATTTAGTCATCTATCTGGACAGCTTCATCTACACTAGATTATCTAGATAATTTTGCAATATGACAAAATAAGAACAACCTGTAAATTCAGAAATAGAGGTTCTATTTATAGTTGTACTCTGAAGATTAATCATATGGTAATTTAAGTCTGAATTAGCCTGTGTCAACAAATAATAAGATTGAGATGGTCAGGGCTACATTAAAAAATATACATATATATAGCACACACTTTTTTTTTTTAAGGTAAAAGGCCAGTCTCAAAATTCACAGCCATTATTCTTAAGTCATGGGAACTAATTTTAATTCAAGGTAACTCACTAAATGCAAATTAGCATTAATTAATACAGTTGGTAATTGTTCTTTTCTGATAGTTTTAGTCAGTAAGCACGTGCAATAACTTGTTGATGTGAAAACAGTCAGTGTATTTAAAAGTTGTGTGTGCTTCAACATTTCTGCAAAACTGTGTAAATCATGATTCTCGTATATAGATAATACTAATATCAAGAATTTGTGCAGCACTGAAAGATTTAAAAACACATTTACAAAAGCCAGCTTTTACTTCCAGCAACCCCTTACCTAGAATCATTATGCAGACTTTCCAGGGAGTGTAAGTGACTTTGCTAAGGATACACAGCCATGGAAAAGGCTAACCCATATGTCATAGCCCCACATCAAGCAACTTTTCAAAGTCACCAAACAGACTTCCTGTAGGTGAATATTCCAAATCTACAATATAGTCCAATTGAGTGAATACTGCTTTCATTGGGAATTGATACTCTTGTGGCAATACCTTCACAAAAGATGACTTATTGAAAAGTAGTGCTTCACTATTTCTTTCGGTAAGTATAATATCAGTAAGCATTATGGGCACTTATTGGAGATGTGGGCTTAGCTGAAATAGATAGCATATTGTCACTTTGACTTTGCCTGGAAAAGTGGAACTGTCTCCGAACCCAAAGTATAACAAAGCAAAAAAAAAAAATGAAGAGAAACATGTATCTGAAAATAACTTGGTAATTGCTCCAAAATATGAGACACTGCTTTATAATTTAAATCTCCCTAAGGCCTGGTATTCCTTAATCAGTCATACGCGGAAATCAGTATCTCTGAGTCAATGAATGCTTTCAGCTGCAGAGGCTTCTCCATGGTAGAAACAGAAAGTATTTGTCATAAGGAAATGATTACATTAGTTGTGTGCATGTTTTTAATCATTCCCCAGTTGTCCTCTCGCACCCGTTGGAGCATGTCTGTGTCCTCGTTATTTGCATTCCTAACATGCCAATTGCCTCTTTATTCTCTCGCTGAGTACCTCTTCTCTCAGGTGTCCTAGTGATGCATAATTGCCCATGCCCAGCCTATAGATCAAACTCCAATCTAATTTGCAAAACCAAGTAAATACAAAGTAGGTTGCGCATAATTCAGACCTCATCTTGTAATGATTAAGTTATCTGATTCTAGGTTTCACATTTTCCTGTTTTCCACTTGATAGTCTCCCCATTATCTCTTCACAACAAATACTGCCAGGTCATTTCGGTTTTTTGAGTGCAACTTTAGCTTCTCCTTAAAAACACTCACAATCTACTCCTGAAACTAATATTACATTGTATGTTAACTAATTAGAATTTAAATAAAAATTTGGGGAAAAAAACAATCACAAAAATATTTTATTATTTGGAAGTCTAGGGGATTCTTGCCTCCTTTTCCTCAACTTCTGAGTACCATCCTGATGAGGATACACTGTGGCACTCTAGGTCTTTAATCTTCCTCTCTTGAGAGACAGAGCCGTGTGCTATTTTAGAAGGTATTAAGTCAAGCCAATTTTGTACCCTATGGAAAGGCTTTTAGTGCCTCTTAACATTATCTTTTAAGAGGCCCAAATTTGTGTTTGTAACAAAGTACTCCATAAATTCTTGTTCAGTGAATAGAATAAAGTGTGATTATAGCAGGGTTAAGGAGATACCACTGTGGCTGAGAAGTTAAATCAGAAACATTATCAGAAGTTTTTCTACCCTAACCTGAGTTAGAGGTCAAACATGTTCTTCACCTGATTGGAAAGATGAGATTGATGCAGGACTCAGAGTGGTCTGTAGATGAGTGATCCTGTCCGAAGTTCCCTAAGACCAGGATTCCTAAACGGTGATCCTGGGCAGACTTTAGGAGTCCAGGAACACCATTAAAACCTGTAAAATAGGGTAACTGTGTTCTAGAAGAGAAGTTCTCAAGGCATGTTTCCCATTCCAGCAACATCAACATCACCTGGGAATGTTTTAGAAGTGTTAGAAACTCTGCAGGGGGCGGGGCGGGGCGGGGGGGGGGGGGGGGGGGCAGGGAGGGGTGGACCACCACAGCCTGTGTTTTCACCAGCCCTGATGCATGCTAAAGTTTGGGAATCACTGTTCCAGAAAAAGGGCGGCTAGCTTTCCTCAGGTAGTCTGATCTCATCTCCTGCTCCTCTCTGACTTCCTCAACTCTAGCCACACTGACCTCCTTGCAATACTCAAGGCCTGTTCTGCGTTGGGACCTTGGCATTAATTATTCTCTCTGCTACAAATTTGCTTCCCTCATACATCTCTGCAGCCAGCCCCCTCACCTTCTTCACATCCTTGCTCAAATTTTACCATCTAAGTGAGGGCTACTCCAGTTACCTTATTTTTAAATGACGTCCCACCCTGCCCCCACCAACACTCCTAAACTCCTTTTTTCTGCTCTTTTTATTTTTCTTAGGCAAGTATCACTTCTTACATACAAGATTATTCACTTGGATATTATATTTCTTGCTTATTGTCCATCCACCTCCAGAATATAATCTCTTCCAGGGCAACAATCTTTGCATTGTTTCCTGAATGCCTAGAATGATGTTTAGCACAGAGTAATTATTAAGTCAGTGAATGAATACTCAAAAGAATTCATGACCCTAAAAAGGGAGAAAAACACTATTCCAGAGGCAATTGAGTAATCTTTCACAGAGGAATTCTTTCTTAAAACCAGTGTGTTTACCAGTGTCTTCATGCTATTACATTAATCTAGGTGTACCATCCTTGGGAAGACTGGAGGAAAAACATGTAGAGGGGGTTCAAGAATGATGTTGGGCAGAAGTCAGAAATATTTGTGTAAATTCCCTGTTTGGTTATATTTTTGCCTTATAGGTTATCATTGATCATTTCTGAGTTTTGAAATAAAATGTATTAATTTATTTAATCCTCCTAGAAGATAGATAGTTTATTTATCCTCATTTTATACATGAGAAACTGGGATACAGAAAGGTTAATATTTTGCCCCAGTTTATACAGAAGATATACGGGAAAGATAGGATTTGAACCTAGCAGTCTGGCTTGATACTGTAGCTCGTATAGCTATACAGTATTGACTTAACCTTCCAAAGTTCATGAGTTATACCAATGTGTTAGCATTTAAAATGTATTATTGTATGGCACAAAAACAGACACTCAGATCAATGGAACAGAATAGAGAACCCAGAAATGGACCTACAAACGTATGGCCGACTAATCTTTGACAAAGCAGGAAAGAATATCCAGTGGAATAAAGACAGTCTCTTCAGCAAATGGTGCTGGGAAAACTGGACAGCGACATGCAGAAAAATGAACCTGGACCACTTTCTGACACAATACACAAAAATAAACTCAAAATGGATGAAAGACCTAAACATAAGACAGAAAGCCATCAAAATCCTAGAGGAGAAAGCAGGCAAAAACCTCTTAGACCTTGGCCGCAGCAACTTCTTACTCAACACATCTCTGGAGGCAAGGAAACCCAAAGCAAAAATGAACTATTGGGACCTCATCAAAGTAAAAATCTTCTGCACAGGAAAGGAAACAATCAGCAAAACTAAAAGACAACCGACAGAATGGGGGAAGATATTTGCAAACGACATATCAGATAAAGGGTTAGTATCCTAAATCTATAGAGAAGTTATGAAACTCAACACCCAAAAAACAAATAATCCAGTGAAGAAATGGGCAAAGACATGAATCGACACTTCTCCAAAGAAGACATCCAGATGGCTGACACATGAAAAAATGCTCAACATCACTCATCATCAGGGAAATACAAATCAAAACCACAATGAGATACCACCTCACACCTGTCAGAATGGCTAACATTAACAACTCAGGCAATGACAGATGTTGGCAAGGAAGCAGAAAAAGAGGAACTCTTTTGCACTGCTAGTGGGAATGCAAACTGGTGCAGCCACTCTGGAAAACAGTATGGAAGTTCCTCAAAAAATTAAAAATAGAACTACCCTACAACCCAGCAATTGCACTACTAGGTATTTATCCAAGGGATACAGGTGTGCTGTTTCAAAGGGGCACATGCACCGCATTGTTCATAACAGTGCTATGGACAATAGCCTAAGTACGGAAAGAGCCCAAATGTCCACTGACGGATGAATAGGTAAAGAAGATGTGGTATATATATATATATATATATATATATATATACAATGGAGTATTACTTGGCAATCAAAAAGAATGAAATCTTGCCATTTGCAACTCTGTGGATGGAACTGGAGGGTATTATGCTAAAGCGAAATTAGTCAGTCAGAGAAAGACAAATATCATATGACTTCACTCATGTGAGGACTTTAAAATACAAAACAGATGAACATAAGGAAAGGGAAGCAAAAATAATATAAAAACAGGGAGGGGGACAAAAACATAAGAGACTCTCAAATATGGAAAACAAACAGATGGTTGCTGGAGGGTTTGTGGGGTGGGGATGGGCTAAATGAGTAAGGGGCATTAAGGAATCTACTCCTGAAATCATTGTTGCACCATATGCTAACTTGGATGCAAATCAAAAAATAAATTACTAAAAATTAAATAAATAAATAAACAATAAAATGTATTGCTATAAATTTGTATCATTCTATCTTTGCTGTTAGGCTTAAAAAATCTTAAAAGTGGCACCATTTCTTATTCATTATCTCTGTTTACGCAGTGCTTAGCATCATGTTATTGGGAGGATGGATGGATGGATGGATGACAGATGGGCAAATGGACAAGGGTGTAAGTTTGAGGCTGGCTGCTGCATTCAGCTCTAAGATAAACAATCCCTTGAAACTCCAGAAATGAATTAATCAGCTTTGGTTTTTCCTCAACTTAAATCTGTCAAATAAGCCTAAGGTTTTGTAATTGAAAAAATGTGTGGCTGATCAGATAAGGGAAACTGAACGGTAAGGACATTTGTCTCCAGGTACTTTTGGCCACAGGAGTGTCTATTCCCATAGGCACCTGCCTCCTTCCCCAGAAGATAAGGAGCTGCAACAGCGGGGGAAGCAAAGGGTTGCTGGGCTGTGCCCTTTTCCTCTCCGTGTGAGGGACCGGCTTAGAGGGATGAGCCAGCTTAGCCCTGACTGGGCCCTGGTTTGCATATGTAATCAGGACCCAATGGTAAAAGTAAATTAAAAAACGATGCCTAGAATTGAAAGAATGCAGAGGAAATGCAAATCACCAGGGCTGCCTGGCCTCCTAGTGAGGCCTCCAGCTCTGTTCTTCCTTCTTGCTGTTTACAAAATGGCTGTTTCAGAAGACATATGTTAACATTTAAACCTAAATTCTTACAAACGGAAAGCATCGCAGCAGAATTCCTTTGGATGCTGCAAGGCTCAGCCTTCTTACCCAGGATGGGTCCAGCTTGCTGGTCTCATTCTCCAGCCTCCACTCCTGGGGTGGCTGGAACACGGACTGATCCCACTTCCAGGCTAGGCCTGAGGCTGGTGCAAGGCCTTCCTCTGCACACCACAGGGCTGCTACTCTCAGCTGGGATGGTGAGGCTTGGAGCCCTTCCATCACAGATTCCCAAGTATCCTTTTTAAAACACTTCAGTTAACTCTTCTCAAAAGAAGCAGAGAGGCGCGACTAAAGGTACCGGCATTTAGGAAATTTACTGGCAGCAGCTAACTTTAGAAAGGTGGTTATTTATCCTCATTAGAGTTGTGGCCCACAAGTCAGCACAGGGTTGGAGTGTCTCCCCACACCTGGGGAGTCTAAGCTTGCACGTGCTGTTTCTAAGTCACTGGCTTCCAAATGCCAGTCCAAGGGCAAATGCCACTCAACTGCATCCGAACCACTTGGGAAGCTTTTCAAAAATATAGATTCTGAGTCTGGATATTCTGATTCATTAGGCCAGAGGTGAAACCCAGGAATCCATCTGCATTTTTTTAAGAGCCCCTCCGATGAGTGCAATATACAATCAAGTTTAGGAACTACCCATAAGACTTTTGAGGCCTGTGTCATCTTAAAATATAATTGACTTTTTAAAATGAAAATATCTTTATATTTATTATGGAATGTTACATTCTCATGTTAACACTCCAAAAATCTACAAAAACATAAATAAGAAACTAAACCTCACTCAAAAATTTTATTACCCAGGGGCGCCTGGGTGGCTCAGTCGGTTAAGCCTCCGACTTCAGCTCAGGTCACGATCTCATGGTCCGTGAGTTCGAGCCCCGCATCGGGCTCTGGGCTGATGGCTCAGAGCCTGGAGCCTGCTTCCGATTCTGTGTCTCCCTCTCTCTCTGACCCTCCCCCGTTCATGCTCTGTCTCTCTCTGTCTCAAAAATAAATAAACGTTAAAAAAAAAAAATTTTATTACCCAGAGATAATTACTGTAAAGATTTTGGAGAACATTTTCCCAAACAGCTTAATATGAAAATATATACAACTTGAAAGAAATGTCAGTTTTTTTTAGATAAACGGTACACATGTATAATAACCATTCTATTACAAGCCAAAAGTATATATTCTAATAACAGGCTTTCTCAAGACTTCTACATCAGAATTAGAAGTAATGGAGGAGCCTGCATGGGACCTCAGACCAAAGAAAGTACACTGTGAAAAACTGTCAGATGGTAAATATTTACTGACTGATACTCTCCCCTATTCCATGTGGGAATTTTTTAGGTAAAAATGTTTGATAGTAGTCATAGTATCAGTGAATGAACCACAAACCTTCAAATGTGTATTCAGGAGTCTTAGGGCAGAGAGAAAAGAGAAGTGTTAGGGATAAGTTAGGGCAGGTGAAGGAGTTATTGCTGCCAGATAAAATATAGAATTTCAAATGTGAGTTCCAGATAAACAAATAGTTTTTTTGTGTATATTCCAATTTGTTTCTCTGAAATTCAAGTGTAACTAGGCATTCTGTATTTTTTATTTTCTAAATCTGGCAACCCTAACAGGGGAGCACCCAAGCTTTGCTAAGGCAGAGTTGACCCAGGGTAGATGTAGAGCTGGGCAGAGAGTTGGCCAGACTCCAGCTCCACGTCCAAGAACCAGGTCATGGCAAAGTTCACTAGCTCTGACATGTCTCAGAGTCTGGAACAGCTCTGCCACATGGAGAAGTCAAATCCAAGCCACCTACATACCTCATGCCCCCAGCTCAGTGCATGGAAGGAACCAAACCACCAGAACCCACCATTCTCCTAAAGCACTCAGCATCCTTACCTGGGCTCACTCCATCTCTTTTCATTTGGTAGTAAGTCTCCCTCTCCCAGGGCACTCTCTCAGACTAAATAATTGCTTACATCAGGAGAGTTTCTTTTAATGATTACTTTGATTGTTCCTTTAGTTCTAATTCTTCTGGGGTTTTTCTCAATAAAACATAAATTTCAGGTGGGAGCTCCATGTATTGTCCTCCACATTTCATTCTGCCATCGCTTCATTCTTAACATCCTTGCAATCTTGACTTATCTTACCCATATCCCTTTTTCTCTCATCCCATTTTTCCTTTACCTCTCCTGTGGTTTCTGCTCTTGTTTCTTTGAGGCTATATCTTACTGTACCCTACCAAAGACCCCAAGGGGATTCTAAAACTTTCTTCTGGTTCCTAGAGCCTGGCTGCGTATTTGCCAATAGAAATTGAGTGTGGATTACCCTTGACCCAGATTTCTATCTGCTTGGGGGCTGGTAAAATTCCTTGCTCACATCTACAGCAAAAGCAGATGGATGTGCCTAGCTGCTATCCCATTACCCACTATAGCAAAGCTTTCATCTTATATGGGCTCTGCTGGACTGAAACGGGACTTTCTCATCCCTCTACTTCTTGTTTCTTTGAGTTGCTGAAGAGAAGAAATCTATAAAAATTTGTAATCACCAATATGTTGTGCTCCCAGGACCCTTCTCTCTTATTTGTGGGAGAGGCATCTCCCAACATGCATTTGCCCCCCAAATCTTCTTCACTCCCTAGTCTCTGCCTTTCACGCTACCTCTGGAGATTCTAATTCAGTAGGTCTGGGAACGCAGATATAGAAAGACCCAGTTACTTGTATAGAAATTGGAATGAATTTCTCGTATCTAAAAACCAAAGACCTCAAATACGAGAGTGTTGAAAGGCCTTCCTCTTAGCTTTCAGTTGAGCAAGTCCTGAGTGAAACCGCAGTTGAATTTTTCAGTTCAGTTCTCTGGGTCTTTTGGTTATATTCTGCTGGTCTGATTAACCCTGGCTTTGCTAATGCTATCATTTTCCATCTTTTCGTGAGTTTCCTGTCTTCATGAACATTTTAGATCAGAAGAAGCTAACCTGATTCCATTTGAAAGCAGAACTTTGAGAATATTTTAGCTTGTTTTATTTTGATGTAGTCAACTTCATATAAAGAAATTTCATTGATTGGAATAACATTAATTTAACCATTGCCAGGAACAATAAAAGCTACCCTCCTTTGGTAGGTAGATGTAAGTCAACGAAGATTATAGAGATACTTGGCTGTGTTCTGTTGGATACTAGTAAAATCTTTAAACTGACCTACCCTAATGCATTGTAACATAAAAGCCCAGAGTATAATAGAAAAAGGCAACTAGGAAACCTCAGGGTACATAATGCAATCGTCAACATGAAAATATCTTGATTTCAATGGTTTTGTGCTAGATCCAAATGTCAAGTTATAAAGTTGTTTAAACTTCTCAAATAATTAAAATTTTATCCTGCACTATAAATTATACTTTGGACAAGCCTTTCAAGCTTCTTAACGCAATTTAAGGTCCTTTCACACCTAGGTTTCCCCTTCCTTCCCCTCCTTGTCTTCAAAATCCCTACCATGCATCCTTTACCTGGCAGAAACACCAAGCCTCTCCTTTCTGTGAATGCATCAGGCCCTTTCCTACAACTATGCCTTTGCACATGCTGTTCCTCCCTATGCATGCCTTATGCCCTCCTGTACCTGGGGGACCCTACCTATCCTTAAGACCGAGGTGCCAGTTTTTTTTTTCTTTTGTTTTTTTCTGTGAAATCTCTCTTGTTCCCCCAAGCAGTCATGGCTCCCTCTACTTTGTTTATTTAACACTTTGTTCCAAACCTCTCTCATGATGCATGTCATGACCAGTTGTCCCTGTGTGATGTTTGGTACACACTGAACTAAATGAACCAAGAAGTAATAGGAGTCTGGTGTTTATGCTCATCTAAATAGCAGAAGTGGTCCCTGCTGGCCCCTCTCTTCTTCCAGAGTGGATGATCTTAACTTATTTTTTAAAAATAAAGGGAACAAACTAATAATTTTTGAGTCTTGTGCTGAAAGGGCTGCCCTGGAGGGGAGGAGAAGTCCAAAGGCTGTCACTTTTGAGCTGTATACCCTTCAGCAAGATTCTTACCTTGTGTTCTTCATCTACAGAATGAGGATAATAATAGTAGAAGTTTCCTTATAGGATTGTTGTGAAAATAGATGGTATTTTAGAGTCCTTAGAAGAGTTCCTGACACACAGTAAATGTTCAGTAAAAAATAGCCATTAATATTATTCAGTTGGAAAATATAGACAAATTGAACATACCAGTGTAGGTGCCTAAGTGGAATCACAGAGAGGTACTTGGCCTGACTTTGGAGTTGAGGGACAACATGCCAGGGGGCATGACCCTTGAAAGAAGCCTCTGCAAAGAAGCGCCCTTCCTGGACATGCAGACATACAGGCTACCCTTTTTACGGTGTTTCCTCCAACCCAACCTGCCTGGAGGGCTAATCTGATTTAGGACCCTATTCTCTAGGGGTCCACTGCTACAGCCCAGAATATCCCAGACCTTGGACAAGAGTAAGGATTCTGGAAGAAACTGCCTCTGTCATCAATCAGCTGTATGAGCGTGGAAAAGCTCAGCCTCTGGGCTTCCAGGGCCTCATCTATGATGTTCCTTTCCAGGAGAGGTCGTGCAGCAATGAGAAGTCCCTAAGGTGTCCCCCTCAGCAGATCAGGTGACCCAATGCAAAGAAAAAATAAATTAGGGTTATCCTGGACAAACAGAGCCTTACTCTTCTCCCTACCTCCCCATCTGGATGGAAAGACCTGAAAGAGAAGAACAGGAACTGATTGGAAATGCTGTGCCCTTGTAAGCAAGAATCAGAATGGAAAAGGCAGGAAGTTGTGTTATGAAAGTATTTGCATAGATAGTGTTTCTGGGTACCCAGTTTATTACTTTCCAGGATGTTTCTCCCTGAAATAGTGGAGGGCAAGAGCCGGAGGGCTGTGTCCAGAGCTCCTGGCTCAACTTGTCAAATTTGATTCTCTCCTGATTGCTTCTGTGGCCATCTCTCCGCATCCCTTACCTGTACAACATAGAGAACTCTCCACTTACTTGAAATTGCTCAAGCAATGCCCTCTACTGACCCCTGGCTACTCTCAGCGTGGGGAAAGGAACTCTGACACATTTCCAGAAACCCATAAAAGCCCAGGATGCAGCTGCCTCCATCTCTTTGTCAAAGTATGGGTCAGATTAATTCATTAGCTTCCTGTGTTTACATGGCTGAAAAAAAAAAAAAAAAAGGCAACTTTGTAAAAAAAGAAAGTAGCCAAACAAAAGGCAGGCTTTGATGGCTGCAAAATAAATTAAGAAGAGAAAATCACCAGTTAATTTTTCCCAGGCATGTTTGCTTTGTCTTTAAACATTTTTTTCTCATGTTATGTCAATGGGTTAATTGCCTTCTGACACTGAATGACAATAAGACATGTTTGGCTGCTAAGATAAAGGAAAGTTAGTAATGAAAATATTGGACTCAGCCCATTCCAGGTAGAATATGACACTTGAAGTTATAGCCAAAGTGACTCTTGCAGTGACACATAATGTTTCTAAAAGCTTAGCCTCCAAAAAAAAAAAAAAAAAAAAAAAACTTAGCTTCTAAGGAACCAGCTATCAGTCACGCAGTGTTCTGTGTCCGTTACAAACAACCAATGTGGGAATCTGTAAACCAAGACTCTTGAACATCACTGGAGTACAAAAAGCTATGGTGCTCATCTCTAGAAAATTCATTACCAACATCTTCAGCATAAAGAGAAGCCAATTGTTTCTACATTTAACCGTAATTTTATTTCTCAATATAAACTCAGATGGCTGAGCAAATTCATTTCTGAAATATGTTTACCCCCAATACACAAACTGCTCAGTATGCTCAGCCCTTCAGTGATGGAAACCAGTGTTTGATAAAGCACAAAGCATGGCTGTTCACTTAATTGGCTGCTGTGTTGTTGGATCTACAGAAATGAGAAATGGGGAGGATGTTGCTCTCCAACCCTGTGTCTACTAAGGAGCCCCTGAACTTAAATACCAAACCTCTACCAACTTCTGAAGGGCTCTTTGGCTAGAATTTGTCATAAATTCAAGGAAAAGTACTACAATCAGCCAGGGAGCAATGAAGCCAATAAGATTCGACTAGTCACTGGTGATGAGAATTGCATGCATACAACAGCATCTGTAAATGTAGGTCCAGGGAGGGCGGTCCCTGTACTGCTGACCCTGTGTGACTCTGCTGAGAACAATTCTCAGGCCTACTGACCTTCTATTCTCTAACTGTCCTTAGAATGGAGGGACATACATCCATGGCTCCCAAAGCAAGGAATTCAGACAATTAATATATTAATTGTCTAGGAGTATTCTTTCATTATCTAGTGAGCATTATTCCTTCCTTAATGGCAAAGCCAACTATACACTAAGCAGGTAGCCCTACATGAGTGATTTCAGAACATCATTTCAGATTCTTCAAAGGGGTCCATCAACTTTTTCCAGTAATCCCTGAAATCTACATGAGACTGGAGACTTCAGTTACATAATCAGAGGCAAAATTTGAAAGGGTGAAAGATTCAAAGGAGGGTGGGCTAAGAAAGGAAATGGCATCTATTGAACATATCCTGGGCATTCTGTGATATATCTTACAAATAGATTCTCATTGAATTGTCCTAGCTGTATTTCCTGATAGAAGAGAGCTGACACACTTAAGCTAGTAATGAAAAGACTATAAAGACATTATTTGCAAACGTGTAGCAGAGTTTGGAAAACTGAAAACGATAATATCCTGGAAGTAGTAGAAGTGAAGAGTGTCCTCCATCCTAGGCCTGCGAGGGTAAGGGTTTAGAATGGTCATTCGAACCCAGTGAGTAGATGCATTGAGAGGGCCACTGGACAGTTGATATGGCCAAATCGAGTGACCCAGAGTACAAGCCAGGGGAACAAATGCCCCACCTCTCTCTTACCCCTCCAAACTCCTGTGGGTGCTCTCCACTGGACAAACACAACTGGAAGCCAGAGGGCAGGGAGGCCTATTGATGTAACTGCTAGCAGACTAGAGAAAAGTAAGAAATCGGTCTGAAGGAGCACATGAATGACACTCAACACCATAGGTATATAATTAGCCCTGTTTCACAGATGAAGAGTCTGAAACTCATAAAGGATAAGGCCGACAGTTAACTAACTAGGATTCAGACTCACAGCTGCTCCACAGAGTAAAATGGACAAGTTCTGAGTGAAATGAAGGACAGACATAAATTCACACTAAAGCTCTAAATGCCTGATAGTGTAGGGGAAGAGAAAGATAAGCAGATCCTGAGCAATGGCAGAGTACAGTGAGTAGGAGCTATAGAAGGTGAGGAAGGATATAAAAGAGGAGACCAGAGTATCAAACCTGGCCCTGAAGAGGTCCACTTCCCTTTAAGAGTCATGCAAGTCATTAGAGTCCCAAGGCATTGGACAAGGGTTAGAGTTCCACCATCAGATATATGGTCAAAAGGTTCCTTAAGGTGAAATTTCAGATTTTCAAGCCTAGGTATTATTCCCCCAAAGCATTACTATTTGAAGAAAGAATACCAGAAGTTATATATGGAAAGATAAACTATCCTAACCTAAAAAGGAATATTAATGAGTATCTTTGTAGTAAGGTCAGTATCTACCATGAAAATTCCTGGCACTCAGTTATCTTTGGGGCAAACTAAATACAGCACAACATCAGATCCAGGGACCAAATTGGCTTCATGGCAGAGTGAAAACAAGCCCTAGTCTTGAATTCAAAACCTGGGTTGAAATCTTGACAAGTCACTTCCTAGCCTGCCTCAACTTCCTTCCACCATCAATTATTTTCTATTCTGTAAAATAGGGGAAAGCATTACCAGCCCAGTGTGCACACCATATAGATTTATTGTGGAAACCAGATGGTGTAAGGTATAGTTGTAAACTATAAAATACATAAAATACAAAAGTCTTTATATTCTACAGACTTTACTTAAAAATACATTTACATATATTTGTACATATACATACGCACATATACATACAACATACATATACATATATACATGCACATACATGCTAAATATATGTATATACATACATATACATATACATATACATATACATATACATATACATATTCAGCCCCAAAACAAAAACCAGGGATTGGGTTGGGAGAAGTCTCTTTCATGTTTTAAGAAATGTCCTGATTGCTATATCATTTCTAGCTCCACCCAATACTTATGGCCACCGAAAGAAAAAAATTCACCTAAAATGTAAACATAACTGTGACTCATTTCTTGTCAATTTTCTCAATATATCTGAGTGAAATGCAATAGCAAACTAATATCTGTCTTTGTCTTTTCTCTGCCTTGTGCCTTTCCCTAACCCCACATTCCTAATGAAGTACTAGGCAGCCTGAGAATTCCTTGGTGACTACTATAGCGTCATTTTTTGAGTAGATGTGTAGTCTGGAGATGCGAGAAGATCATTTAGATGAGCTAGGCTCGTATCTCCCTCTTCCTGATATCCCCTCATGCCAAGAACGTAGTTATAAGTGGACGACAGCGTAATGCAGGTACTGACAGTGAGATGGCTTATTTAACCAGCATTGCTGAGTGCCTCTTCTATGCCAGGCACTGTACCAGTGTCTGGGGACACTGAGGTAAGTAAAGACAGATGACAGTGACCTACCCAAGAAGCCCACTCACAGCTTAGTAGGGGAAGTTATTCAAGTAAACCAGCAATTGAGGCTCCTCTTACCATGACAGGGGTAGAAACAAGCATGTGAATGACATCTCCATTTGAAGTTGTTTCAGCACCTAAACACAATTTAAAGGTAAAAATATCAGACCTTGTTGGCATGTTTTGCTAATATGTTATTGACAATCCAGATGTTTCTCACCATCAGAATATTTGGCATGACATGGATCCAGATCCAGATCATCAGAGTTTTCACATTAAAATGTTCCATAAGGCTATTTGAACATGGGATCAACACAACCCAAGGAAGTTAGTTTCCTATAGATGATGATCAATAACCTCAAACCATTAAAATGATCTGATTGTGAAATAAGTACAAGCCACTACTTGACCCAATACATTTTCAATGACATTCAATGACAAAGTCACTGATCTAATTAGTGTTTTTCTTCTACCAGAGAAAAATAATCAAGGGACACAGGGTGAAAAAAACATGCACCAAATAGGGCTGCTCCAAAACGACTGGCAGGGTGGTGCAAACTGGTGAAGCCAATGTTTAGATGAGGCTAAAACCTTCAGTCCCACAGTCAGACACAAGATTTAAAAGGATGAAGCATTAGAAAGAGGGTAGGCTGGGAAACAATGAATACACGCCTTCAGGAAGCACCATCCTTTTAACAAGGATTTTAATCAGATATGTTGCTAATCTGCCAAATTAGATTTCACATGACACATGCATGCACAGGCATTAAAATGTTAGCAAAAATGAATTAAAACCCCAGTAATTAATTTATGGGTTTGAACTGGTTTTGAACTCCTGAATGAACTCAGAACTGGCAAGTAATTAAGGCTTGTATCACAGACTTTAGAATTGGAAGAAAATTTAGAGATCTTCCTGACAAACCCCATCATCCTCTAAGATGAGGAAACTGAGTATGTGAGGGGTTAAGGTCACTAGATAGTTAATTGCAGTGGCAGGTCTAGAAAACAGAGTCTACACTTGAGGATAAGTATAAAAACTTGACAAGACATGAGATGACAGTGACGCAATAATGCAATCACATGAGTAGTAAAAAACATGTGTCAAAGTTAAGGAAGTAGACTTAATCAAACTGATGAATTAAGGTTAAGACTTGTTTTAATAACCAATAAGAATTATTTAATTGAGGTAAACCATTCTTGTCCACTCTGATCATATGAAGAGATTCTCCTCAGGTGAGTGGGTAGCTACAGGATCCCAGAGAGAATGCCTAGGCACTGGAGACTCACTCTCCAGGAAAAATAGCAAAAGTGACTCTGCTCGAAAGTGGTTCTGCTCATCCCTACTCAGATGCAAGCCCACCATACACAGTTCTTCTCTGGGAATCTCAAATATCAGTCCCAGCCTTTGAGGAGGAAAACACAGAGCTACGATGCAGCCTCCTCATATCACCGGGCAGCATTAGAATTGTGACAGCTGGGGCAGAGCATTCTTACATGAGCTTCGCCAGGTAGTTTCATTCCATTCATGAAATGCTGCAGAATTGGCCATCTCTGTACATGTCTTTCTGGGGGATATTGTTCATAAACATTATAGATGGCATAGAGTCTTGGGGGGGGTCCCTCAATTTTTGGATTTAATAGGCTAGTATATTTTCATATAAATCCTAGGCACTCATTGGTAACTTTCTACTTGGCCAAATAAGGACATTTTAAAAACATACATCCATATCATGCAAAAGGGATCATTTTAAACCCCAGAAAATAGAAAGGAAGTGTGTACTAAAAAATACACTAGTCTGGCTTGAACAAGTTCAACTTTATAAAAAGTCTGTATTTCCCTTCTTTTTTCAGTTTCACACTGGACCAGTGAAAACTTTGTCACAGTTCTCTCCAGTCAGTCCACAGATGGCATTTGGAGACCATGATCTTATTCCATTAGAAAATACCTCTACCACCACTTATGTTTATTCATAATATCTAGTCACCTCTTTAAAAAGGAACAGATCCCAAATATGATGAATTGAGATATTTTACCAGATACTAATTAGAGAGATGTGGGCAGAGTTAAGGAAACAAGGGATGATGACGAGCACGAAAGAAAAGCTGTTATAACCCACAGGCCCGAGGGCTGCCAGTAGTGTTACCAGGACCCAGGAGAACTGGTGCCCTAGAGGAGAGGGACCAGGCAGACATTATAGTCATGCAGTAATGCAGCCACTTCCAGGAAATGGAAGGAAAGGAGTGGAGAAGGAACCGCAAAGGTATATCTTGACCTCTTTCTTACCCTGTCCTCTAGGCTCTTGCTGAGTCTTTTATTGGCTGAAGCCTTCTGGAAACCAAGAAGCAAGGGAGGCCAGGTGATATGATCCCCAGGGGTCTGCCTCCTAGGCCAAAAGTAGAGAGCAGAATAATTGATCTGGTGGTAGAGAGAAAGGGAGAAATGGAGAAGAACGAATATAAAACAAATAGGTCATCCCTTTACTTTCGAGGTCCTTTAATTGTCAGAAACTTAAAACTTATTTTATGGGCTAATCAGCAAAAAAAAAAAAAACATTTGTGAGAGTGATTTCATAGCTTTCCCTTTCTTGTACTATTTTCTTTCTAGTGCCATTTTTCTATTGAAGGTTTCAGTGTGCCCTATGAATCAAATTCTAGATACACATAAACTTTGTTTTCTAAAACTTTTTGTCCCAAATATGTTTGTGATGTATAACTATTAGGCATTCAGTTCCAGTAATTGTTCACTTTGTCTTATTGACTTATTCTTAAATCATATGTAGTGTTCTTAAGGAAAATTTTTATTTAAAACTGAAACTGATTGTAGCTATTTCTCAGGAGGTAGGTAACATAATTCATGTCAGCAGAAAGTTAAATCCCAAAACCATCACAGAGACTGATGAGGGAGAGATCAAGGAAACACTCAAATGTCAGAGCCTCTGCCAGGCTGTTCTAGCTCATAAAATGTGGAAGCTCTTCTTTTCTCTAAGCACATTAATGAGGTTCTGGGTCTCCAAAGAGACACCCAGGGCCACAGAGAATGGGTGCACAGTGGCTTTGCATAAGGATGTGAAAGAAACTGAGTTTCAGGGGATGTCAAGAATTAGAAGACAGAGGAGGACAGAGACATAGGAAATCTGGGTGAAAGAAAATGTGAACAACATGCAGAAAGTTGGAGAACAGTAACTGCCAGTGGTGGGAGAAACAGAGGGCTCTGAAGAACAGGGTTAAGAGCTATCTAATTCTCAGTTGTCTTGTATTTTATAATGCAGTGCTTACTCCATTGACTCAAACTTCACATATACATATAAATGTCTTCTGAGGATGGTCTGAGCAAAAACTAAAAATGGCTGAGTTCCACTCACAAAGCAGGGAAAGACAGCAGTTGTGGAAGGGGAAATCCTGGCATGATTAAGAATCCAGAGCAGCAGACACTAGGAGCTCTAAGTGAACAAGAGAATAGGAGCCCTCAGGAAGCCACTTGGACTGCCCTCAGAGTCAGGTGGTAGCTCAAGCCAGTGCTATTTAAATCTCAGCGAGACAGAATAATCATACTGCCCATATGAGTTAAACATTAAATTCCAGGAATTAGAGAATATGAATCTGCTATTGGTCAACAGGACCCAAGTAATTCAATTTGCTATCTTAATGGTATGTATGTAAAATCTAGATTTGTGGATTGAAAGTTTTATACTGTCTCCAGTGCCGATATTCTGCATTTTATAAGCACATCATTTAAAATTTATATTTGCTAGAAATTAGCGCCTAACATGTATAAATGGAAATAGCCATAAGTAAAAAAAAAAAAAAAGAATGACAGATCTTTCACTTTTTACTAGGCTATAAAACTAGTACGCTCTGTGAACTAAGACAGCTACTATTTTGCTATACACAACGCACTGTTCCCTTTTACTCTCCATTTCAGGCTGTCATGTGTCAGATATGGTTGAGTTTTAGAGTTTCAGTAACTTACTCAAGATTTTAAAAATGCTTTAAAATAAACCCACCTAACCTCTCAGCCTGTTGAATACTTCAATATTTGCAGTCACATATGAAATTATTTTTAGAGCAATGAGATATATATATATAT